>NC_092379.1:7647271-7727271 GCF_030028105.1 Mobula birostris | reverse complement strand
GAGGAGAGAGAGTGAGGAGGAAAAGGGAGAGGGATACTGATAGGGAAAGGGCACAGAGGGAGAAAGGGAGAGAGAGGGAGGGAAAGGGGAGAGAGGGGGAAGGGGATAGAGTGAGAGGGAAAGAGGAGAGAGAGTGAGGAGGAAAAGGGAGAGAGATACTGATAGGGAAAGGGCACAGAGGGAGAAAGGGAGAGAGAGGGAGGGAAAGGGGAGAGAGGGGAAGGGGAGAGAGGGAGAAGGGGGAGAGAGAGAGAGGGAAAGGGGAGAGAGGGGGAAGGGGATAGAGAGAGTGAGGGAAAGGGGAGAAAGGGGGAAGGGGATAGAGAGAGTGAGGGAAAGGGAAGAGAGGAGAAGGGGATAGAGAGAGAGAGGGAAAGGGGAGAGAGGGGGAAGGGGGAGAAATTGAGAGGGAAAGGGGAGAGAGGGGGAAGGGGATAGAGTGAGGGAAAAGGGAGAGAGGGGGTTAGGGGGAGAAAGTGAGAGGAGAAAGGGGATAGAGTGAGGGAAAAGGGAGAGAGGGGGAAGGGGGAGAGAGAGGGAGGGAAAGGGGAGAGGGGGGAAGGGGATAGAGTGAGAGGGAAAGAGGAGAGAGTGAGGAGGAAAAGGGAGAGAGATACTGATAGGGAAAGGGCACAGAGTGAGGAAGGGAGAGAGAGTGAGGAAAAGGGGAGAGAGGGGGAAGGGGGAGAGAGAGAGTGAGGGAAAAGGGAGAGAAGGGAAAGGGAATAGAGAGAGTGAGGGAAAGGGGAGAGAGGGGGAAGGGGATAGAGAGTGAGGGAAAGGGGATAGAGGGAGAAGGGGATAGAGAGAGGGAGGGAAAGGGGAGAGGGGGAAGGGGGAGAGAGTGAGAGGGAAAGGGGAGAGAGTGAGGAGGAAAAGGGAGAGAGATACTGATAGGGAAAGGGCACAGAGTGAGAAAGGGAGAGAGAGAGGGAAAGGGGAGAGAGGGGGAAGGGGGAGAGAGAGAGTGAGGGAAAAGGGAGAGAGGAGGAAGGGGATAGACAGAGTGAGGGAAAGGGGAGAGAGGGGGAAGGGGGAGAGAGAGGGAGAGAAAGGGGAGAGAGGGGAAAGGGGATAGAGAGAATGAGGGAAAGGGGATAGAGAGAGAGAGGGAAAGGGAAGAGAGGGGGAAGGGGAGAAAGTGAGAGGAGAGAGAAGGGGATAGAGTGAGGGAAAAGGGAGAGAGGGGGAAGGGGGAGAAAGTGAGAGGGAAAAGGGAGAGAGGGGGAAGGGGGAGAGAGAATGAGGGAAAGGGGAGAGGGGGAAGGGAATAGAGTGAGAGGGAAAGGGAGGGGAAGATGTAGATGGAGAGAGCTTAAAACAAAGAGAGGAAAGTGGGAGAGAAAGTGAAAAAGGAAATGGGGGAATGAAAGAAAAAGCAAAAGTGAGATGGGGAGTGGGAGAGTGAGAAAGGTAACTAAAAGGAAGGGTCTGTGAGAGAGAGAGAGACAAACACACACACACACACACACACACTCACATACACACTCGCACACACTCTCAAACACACTGATGCACACACACACCTACACACATGCACACTCTCACACACACACACTCACACTGACATACATGTACACACACACTCACATACACTCTCTCTCTCACACACACACACACACACACACACACTCACACACACACACACTCTCAAACACACACACACACACACTGGCACACATACACACACACTCACATGCACACACACACACTCACACACACACACACACTCACATACACACTCGCACACACTCTGAAACACACTGATGCACACACACACACCTACACACATGCACATTCTCACACACACACACACACTCACACTGACATACATGTACACACACACTCTCTCACACACACACTCACATACACTCTCTCTCACACACACTCACACAAACACTCTCAAACACACACACACTGACACACATACGCACACACTCACATGCACACACACACTCACACACACACTCACACATACACACACATATACAGGCACACACACTCACACTCACACTCACACACAGAAGGAACATGATTACAGAGAGATTGGGAGAGAAAGCCAGAAAGATCGTTGCTCCTGTTCACTTTGGCTCTGTTGATAAGCCCAGGATTCCCTGTGCTTTTTAACACAGGACTACGCTGCCACTTTCAACACCCGTACCCACAGCTGCCTCTGTTGCGGTACCCTTCTGGTTCCTATGCCCATCCAAAACACACAGCACAACAACTGTCAAAATTCATCTGCCGCCCAATATCTAGACATCTCACCTCCCCTGGAATTTCCGGGAGTCTCCCGCATATTAATAGCGACTCCCTGATGCCCGCAAATTATAAAGAATATCACGGAAGTCAATTTTTTTGACAGCGAGCGAAAGAAAGCAAGAGAGAGCGTGAGAGCGACCACCAGTGCGAGGGAGAGTGAGAGCACACCATGGCAGAGTGTTCCAAAAAAAGAAAATGTAAAATGTTTGTCACCCCAGACTACACTAAAGTGTACCCCGGCCTAATAGGGGTCAAAAATAATGACAGTGTTGCTCGCTGCACTGTTTGCAACAGTGACTTTTCTATTGCCCATGGTGGGTTAAGACTGTAAAAGACGTGTTGAGGTGAGTTTAACAGGTGTCATTCGTTTATTAGCATAGCTAACGTTATTTAAACTAGCTGGCTAGCTGCTAAGGAGCTACTCTATTGCAGACATCCCACCTCTCCCAGTAGTCTCCCGCAAATTGATGGTGCTACCTCCCTGAAATAAGTCTTTGCAGGGTGGGATGTCTACTAATGTCATTGCTCAAGACAATCGGATTCTGGTGCTACTCCAGTCTGTGCAAAACAGGTATTTACAATGCATGTGGTACGACTTAGTTTAAAAAAAATTCCCATATTTACATGCAAGAAGTGACTTTGATAGTCCATAACACTCAAAGGTCATCGGCAAGCTGGGGTGTAGCATTATTCAGCTGCACAACAGGCCTTGGGAAGTAGCCGTTTTTCAGTCTTACTGTCTTGGCTGAGATGTTTCTGTATCTCCTACCAGATGGCAGAGGTTGGACAGTCACTGTCCGGGATGGGATGGGCCTCTAATGATGTTACGATCGCACCGTAGACATTGGGAGTTGTACATCGTCTCCAGGTCCAGTAGTTGAGTCTCAGTGATGTGCTGGGCTGTCCCAATCACCCGTTGGAGGTGCTTTGTGATCTGTCTTGCCGCAGCTGGAGTACCACACTGTCAGCTCACATTTCTCAATGCTCTCTATTGCGCTTCTAGGTTGTTTTGGGGGCAGATTAGCTCCCCTTAGGTAGTGCAGTCGCTGTTGTGCCTTCCCTGCCATCGAGGTTGTGTTGACGGACCAAGAGAGCTCTTCGGTGATGTCCATCCCCGAAAACTTGGAACTGGAGACCTTTCCCACTACCTATGAATAGCTGGGATGCTTCCAGAATTCTTGTCTTCCTTAAGTCCATTATTTTATTAATTTATGTGTTTATTGAGATACAGCTCAAAATAGGCCATTCTGGGCCTTCGAACCGAGCCGCCCAGCGATCCCCTGAGTATTACCCCGAGCCTAATCACAGTGACCAACCAACCTACCAACCAGTATGTCTTTGGACTGTGGGAGCAAACTGGAGCACCCGGAGAAAACCCATTTTTAAATCTTTTTATTGATATAATCTTCTACAGCTATAAAATACAGAGACTCAGCAAATTAGTATATATATAATTAATAAAGCTGAAGAAAAGAAACCATTTATAAGCTAATGAAAAAATTTATAAAAGAAAAAGAAGGAAAAAAGAGAACCCCAGCTAACTAAAGAAAAAAACCACTAACTATAAAACAAAAAAAAGAGGAAAAAACCCCATTAGGAACCAACTCCCGGAGCGATACATTTTACAATCATTTATATATATAAAAAGAAAAAGAAAACAATAACCACCAAATTACATTTATATAATATAAAATTGGAAGGAAACCATGTAAATTGATTCAAATTAAATGATAATATCTAGCAAAAGGGCCCCACCTTCTCTCAAAATCAAATCGGGGGTCAAAAGTTCTACTAATTTTTTCCAAACTAAGACATAACATTACTTGGGAAAACCATTGAGTTAGTGTAGGAGCAGAGCTATCTTTCCACTTCAGTAAAATAGCTCTTCTTGCCAACAATGTGACGAATGCAATTACATGTTGGTTTGAAAACGAAATACCCAGGAAACCCAACGCGGTCACGGGGGAGAGCATACAAACTCCTTTCAGGCAGTGGCGGGAATTGAACCTGGGACTCCTGTACTGTAAACCGTTGTGCTAACCACTATGCCAACGTGCTGCCCTGTCACTTCTTTATAGCAACAACCTGACCACTTTAGACTCAAATAGAACTCTTTTTTGTTCCAATTGCGTATTTTCTTGCATAATTTAGCATAATTAATGTTTAATATATAGACACATCCTCATCAAGGGATTAGAAGTGGAAAGGTTGAGCAGTTTCAATCTCCTAAGTGTCAATATCTCTGACGAACTATCCTGGGCCCAACACATTGATGCAGTTACAGAGAAAGCACGACAACGGCTGAAGTTCATTAAGAGTTTGAGGAGATTTGGTATGTCACTGAAGACACTGGCAAGTTTCTACAGGTGTACTGCGCAGGACCTTCTAACTGGCTGCATTACCATCAGGTTCAGGGAAGGGGGCTACTGCAGAGGATAAAGATGATCTGCAGAGAGTTGTAAACTCAGTCAGATCCATCATGGGCACCAGCCTCCGTAGTGTCCAGGACATCTTCAAGCAGCGATGCCTCAAAAATTCCGCCCAATCATTGCGCACATCTGTATGAAACACTGCCACAGGAAAGCAGCATCCATCATCAGGGGACCCCCACCACCCAGGACAAGCTCTCCTCTCTCGCTGCTGCCATCAGGAAGGAGGTACAGGAGCCTCAGGACTCACACCACCAGGTTCAGGAACAGTTACTACCCCTCAATCATCAGGCTCTTGAACCAAAGGGGATAACTTCACTCACCTTCACCTACCCCACCACTGAAATGTTCCCACAACCTATCGACTCACTTTCAGGAACTCTTCATTGCATGTTCTCAATACTTATTATTTACTTATTATTATTTCTTTGCTTTCGCAGTTGCACAGTTTGTTGGCTTTTGCAGACTATTTGAATGCCCAGGTTGCTGCAGTCTTTCATTGGTTCTATTATGGTTATTATTCAATTATGAATTTATTGAGTATGCCTACAAGAAAATACGTTTTGGGGTGTATATGTGACATATATGTAGTTTGAAAATAGAACTAATCTGAACTTGAACACAGCCCAAAACATCAAATGTCCATTTCCCTCCATAAATTCTTCCCGACCTGCTGAGCGTTTTGAACGTTTTACACTTTATTCTGCATTCTGTTGTCATTTTACCTTGTTCTACCTCAACGCACTGTGTAATGAATCGATCTGTATGAAGAGTATGCAAAACAAGCTCTTTCACTAAACACAAGGGATTCAGCAGGTGCTAGAAATCCGGGGCAACACACACACACACACACACACACACACACACACACAAAATGCTGGAGGAACTCAGCAGGTCAGGCAGCATCCACGAAGATGAATAAACAGCTGGCATTTTGGGCCGAGACCTTTCTTCAGGATTGGAAAGAAAGAGGGAAGCGGAAGGGGGAGAAGAAATCTGGGTGCTTCCCCCTTTCTTTTCCAGACTAGATGAAGGGTCTCGGCCCGAAAGGTTGACTGTTCATCCCTCTCCGTAGTTACAACCTGGCCTGCTGAGTTCCTTCAGTGCTTCATGCGTGTACTGTCAGACAACGTTAAACCAATTCCAACTCCATTTTCAAAGACCATCCTAGGCAACGTCCTGGAGGATCTCCTCTACACCCTTCCCCATCGCTGACACATCCATCCTTATGCTTCTCCCTAATCCATTGTTCACTGCCCGATCTCGGTGAGTTCACCTTCCCTTCGCTGGCGACTCAGCCCAGTAGTTCCATGTGTCATGCCCGGTACGAAAGTATAGTACTGTGCAAAAGTCTTGGGCATGTACAGTATATAGACTTTTGCACAGTACTGTAGCAACTTTATGTGTTGCTCTGTACCACTGCCACAAAAAAAAAAACAAATTTCATAACAGTTGTGAGCGATGATAAACCTGATTCTGATCTGGGTCTCTATTGTGGACTGAGAGTGGGAAGGGGACAGGGAGAGGGGAATCATGGTTGGGAAAAGGGGAAGGGAGAGGGGAGGGAGTGGGAAGCACCAGAGAGACACTCTGTAATAATTAATAAACAAATTGTTTAGAATTGGATAACCCTGCCTGGTGTCTCAGGCTGGGTGTATCCACACCCACACCATTCCCCTCCACCCCTGTCACTCCTTCTCTCCCACAAGTGCTCTCCCATCGCCTTGACTCACTTTTAAGGACTCATGTTCTGTGCGTTACTAGGGTTATTATTTGCCTGCTATTATTATTATTATTATTCTGTATATTATTTGTCTACTTTTTTATTGTTTGCAGACTTGTCCTTTTCTTCACTCGTTGGACGTTTGTCGGTCTTTGTTGTCTCGGATGTTGTGTGGATTCTGTTGTGTTTCTTTGTTTTGTAGCTGCCTTGCAACGAGATGAATCTCAGGGTTGTATACGGCACGCACCCTTTGATAATAAATTTACTTTGAACTTTGAAATTTGAACACATGCTGCCTGCTTCAGATTTCCTCCAGCAGTTTGCTTTTAGCTGCAATCTTTCAAAGACGAAAAGAACAGAAGTTCTTTTAAATCTCCTGTTATTATCCTCCTCCCTTTGGTTCCTTCAGGTTGTTATTGCTGGGAGTAGTAGCAGGGACAAGCTCCCACTAACTATTAACTGCTTCCAATGGCGAGCACCTCAAATAGCCTCTGACAACCAAGTCCAGCTCCTGGCCTTCTTGTGTGGCTTTGCTACCAAACCCAGCGGAACCATTTGTACTGACAGCAAGACAGCGGCTGCGTTTCATTAGAGTTTGAAGAGATTGGGTTCGTCGACTAAAACAGTCAAAAACTTCTATAGATGTACCATGAAGAACATTCTGACAAGCTGCATCACTGTCTGGTATAGGGGGAATGAAAGAAGCTGCAGAAAGTTGTAAAATTGGTCAGCTCCGTCTTGGGTACTAGTCTCCGTAGCATCCAAGACATCTTCAAGGAGTGGTGCCTTAGGAAGACACCGTCTATCGCTGAAGATCCCCTCCACCCAGGACATGCCCTCTTCTCACTGCTACCATCAGGTAGGAGGTACAGGAGCCTGAGGGCACACACTCAGCGATTCAGGAACAGCTTCTTCCCCTCTGCCATCCAATTCCTAAATGGACATTGAACCCGTGAACACTACCTCACTTTTTTTTAATATATATTATTTCTGTTTCTCTATTATTTTTAACCTATTCAATATATACATACAAACTGACTGTAATTGATTACTTATTTATTTTATTTTCTTCTTTCTAAATTATGCATTGCATTGAACTGCTGCTGCTAAGTTAACAGATTTCATGACACATGCTGGAGATAATAAACCTGATTCTGATTCTGATTCTGACGAGGGGCAAAGACGGGTCACTGGCGCCTTAAAACCAGTCACTTTGGGCAGATGGGGTTCGTCAGCCGCGGCTGGCAGCTCATCAGGGAGGAGGAAAGCTCTGATCTCAAACCTCCCGCTGCCTCTCAGCTATACCCGCTCGTGGAGAAGGCTTTGGGCGCAAACCCCGAGGAAATATCTGGAGTTGCAGTCCTTAAGACAGTCCTGAGTAGAGTTCAGTGCTGGCTGGCAACTCCTGCGACATTGCTGGTGCCAAACTGTATCAGTCTCTGCCTTTCCTTTGGGTTCATCAGCTGCGTGGAGAGGGGGAGCCTGCTACATGGGCAACAGCTTTCTCTCCATATCGCACTGTCCTTGCTTTGCGTATGCAGACAGCTAGGACACAATATCCAGGGTCAACCCTGACCGACGGAGGCCTGAGATATTTATACTCCTGGATCTCAAATCACAGCTGACAATTCCTGGAGATTCCAAGTCAGGCTCAAGATTGGACAGCACCACAGCTGGTCAAAGGGTTAATTGAGTAAATCACAGTTAGCTGATCAACTGATCTGACAGCGAGAGGAAGAGATAGGTTAAAGAAAACAGCTCGGAAACATGCTAAAATAAAATTATCCTGTCAGCCGCAACAGAGAGGGTTATGTGGATGGGCTAAATATACAACAGCGCTCTTTAACATCTTGCTCAGAAAGAGCGATGTTGCTTCGTGTCTCTTTACTTCTGAGCCACAACTTGGCTGGAATCTAGTCTAGGTTTTAGATGGTTTATACAGTACTGTGCAGAAGTCTTAGATATATATCGCTAAGATGACTAAGACTTTTGCACAGTACTGTATTTGTCAACGTGGAGCGGAGAGCGAGTTTGTAAATCTGCAGGAGCAAAGGAATGTTGGGAGTGGCGGAGGTGGAACACCGCGGGTGGGGTGTGGGACAGGTGGCAGAGAAGGAGCGTCAGGGGTGGGTACAGACACACCCAGCCCTGAGACACCAGGCAAGGTCTTTAGGTTTATTGATCATTACAGAATGTCTCTCTGGTACTTCCCTCTCCCTTCCTCTTTTCCCAACCATGATCCCCCTCTCCCTGCCCCCTTCCCACTCTCAGTCCACAATAGAGACCCAGATCAGAATCAGGTTTATCATCTCTCACATATGTCATGAAATGTTTTTTTTTTGGCAGCAGCGGTTCAGTGCAATACATAAAATTACTGCAGTACTGTGAAAAGTTTCAGGCACCCTTGCTATATATATGTGCCTAAAACTTTTGCACCGTACTATATGTATGTAGCTGACCCTTTGCATATGTATATCTATCTAAGACTTCTGCACGGCACGGTACAGAATAACAGGTTGGAACTCTTGTTAGCCCTCTACACTGCCCAAAATCTTCACCAGTCTCTGTGTGTCTGCAAATTTACTAACACCTCCCCCTCCCCATCATTATTGTCCGAGGGGTTTATCATAAACATCACAGTTTGTGGTATGAATCTCTGTGGAATACCACTGGCCACCTCTAGCTTCCACAGGCATGCCAATTCCGAATTCAAATTACTATTGAAAGATCAAAGTAAATTTTTTATCGAAGTATGTAAATGTCACCATATACGACCCTGAGATTCACTTACTTGTAGGCATTCACAGTGGGTGCAAAGAAACACAAGAGAATCAGTGAAAAACCGCACACAAGGAGGGACGAACTGCCAATGTGCTCAAGAAGGCAAACTGTGCAAACAGAGAGAGAAGAAATAACATTGAGAACATCAACTCCAGAGTCCCTGAAAGTGAGTCTAAGGTTGTGGGATCAGTTCAGAGTTGGGGTGAGTGAAGTTATCCACACTGGTTCAGGAGTCTGATGTGTGGAATCAGTTCAGAGTTGGGGTGAGTGAGGTTATCCACCCTGGTTCAGGAGTCTGATGTGTGGAATCAGTTCAGAGTTGGGGTGAGTGAAGTTATCCACACTGGTTCAGGAGTCTGATGTGTGGAATCAGTTCAGAGTTGGGGTGAGTGAAGTTATCCACACTGGTTCAGGAGTCTGATGTGTGGAATCAGTTCAGAGTTGGGGTGAGTGAAGTTATCCACACTGGTTCAGGAGTCTGATGTGTGGAATCAGTTCAGAGTTGGGGTGAGTGAAGTTATCCACACTGGTTCAGGAGTCTGATGTGTGGAATCAGTTCAGAGTTGGGGTGAGTGAAGTTATCCACACTGGTTCAGGAGCCTGATGGCTGAAGGGTAATAACTCTTCCTGAACCTGGTGGTGTGGCACCTAAGGTTCCTATCCTTCTTTCCCAACAGCATAAGTGAAAAGCGAGGATGGCTTGGGCGGTGGCGGTCCTTAAGGATGGATGGTGTTTTCTTGTAGCAATGCTCCTTGTAGACGTGCTCAGTGCTGGGGAGGGCTTTACCTAACATTAGGCTATATTTCATTGGGACTTTGGGGAGATTTTGTGTGTCACCGAAAACACTTGCAAAGTTTGTACAGAGGTACTGTGGAAGAATTCTGATTGGCTACATCACCATCTGGTATGGGGCGAGGGGGCTACTGCGCAGGATTGAAGTGAGCTGTAGAGAGTTGACAACTCAGTCAGCTCCATCACGGGCACCAGCCTCCGTAGTATTGCAGGACATCGTCAAGGAGCGAAACCTCAGAAAGGCGGCATCCATCATTAAGGATGCCCATCACCCAGGACATGCCCTCTTCTCGTTGCTACCATCAGGGAGGAGGTACAGAAGCCTGAAGGCACACAGTCAACGATTCAGCTTCTTCCTCTCCGCTATCCAATTTATAAATATACATTGAACCCATGATCACTACCTCACTACTTTTTTTTTCTATTTTTTGCTCTGCTTATTTAATTTAATATACTGTATATGTGATCTATAGTTGAGTTAAGTTGTTCTCTAATCTTGGAGAAACGTTTTGTCGTCATTTTGACATCATCAAAGCGGTGATAATTATGGTGTGTCTTCCGAGTGCTTGGCCTTTATATACTATCAATCAGCTGATTGGTCATCATTTTGGAAACTCAGTTGTGATGTGGGCAGGAAGTCTTGTTGCTGATTGGTTGCGTGGCAAACGCTGTGCATTGTGGCCTGGAGTTTTGCCCGCTTTGGCTTATAAATAGGATCAAAGTCTACATGTCTGCGTGCAGAATTGTTTGTGGAAAACCACGCTTCTAGGAATTCTCTTGCAAGCCGCATGTCTGCTTGCGCTATGACTTTCACCGATGCCCGGTCGAATTTGTGCCCCTCTCGATCTTCATGGGTGGCGACTAGGGAGAGTTGGTCTTGTTGCTTGGCAGCCAATTCATGTTCATAAATAGTTTTCTCCCAGTTTGGCTGACATAATATTTGTTACTGTCCCCACATTGGATTTTGTAGACCATATACTTACTGTAATTTACAGTTTTTATTGAGAAGTATTATGTGCTGCTGCCACATAACAACAAATTTCGCTATATATGCCAGTGATATCAACGAACTGAGTTGTGTGCACCACATTTTATAAGCTGAGGAGTGAAGAAGAAAGAATCTAATTGGAGAGGACAGTGGACCATGAAGTAAAGCAAAGGAGGAGAGGTCTCATCTCTAATCTCAGTATCAACATTGCAATAATGATTTTTTGCTAAGTCCTAGATTGTCCTAGATTATTCACTGGCACTGAAATAGTGTTTGACTTTCTTTGGTTCTTCTACGGTGGGGTGGAGATACATCTCTGCCAAAGGAGGTGTAAGGTGTTCAGGGTTCTATATGCACTTTGAACTTTTCGGTGGGTAGTTAGTAGTCAGTGCAGACACATTGGGTGGAAGGGCTTGTTTCTACTTTGTGCATTTCTTTGACTGTGAGCAGCAGTCAAAAGAGGACACAAGGCTGACTTTTTCTCCTCATTCCCCCAGGCATTTGACATGGGTGTTCATGGTCTTTCCATAACTATGATTGTTCTCAGCAAGTTTTTCTACAGAAGTGCTTTGCCATTGCCTTCCTCTGGGCAATGTCTTTACAAGACGGGTGCCCCCAGCCATTATCAATATTCTTCAGAGATTGCCTGCCTGGTGTCAGTCGTCACATCACCAGGACTTGTGATCTGCACCGGCTGCTCATACGACCATCCACCACCTGCTCCCATGGGTTCACATGACCCTGATCGGGGGCTAAGCAGGTGCTACACCTTGCCCAAGGGTGACCTGCAGGCTAGCGGAGGGAAGGAGCACCTTACACCTCCTTTGACACAGACGTATCTCCATCCCACCACCCATGCAATATAGAAGAATCAATGAAAGTGCCAGTGAATAATCTCGTAAGATCTCTCACCAGCACCCAAAAAAAAATCATTATCCCAATGTTGGTATTGAAGTTGGAGATGGGGCTCCTCCTTCCCTTTACCCCATGGTCCACTGTGCTCTCCAATTAGATTCTTTCTTCTTCAGCTCTTCATCTCTTCCTCATCTATCCCCTCCTCATTGACGGTCTACCTCGTTATGGTTGTGCCTATTATCGTGTGTCTGTCCGGCACTTTCTCTGTGGCTGTTACACTCTACTCTGCATTGTTATTGTTCCAGTGTCTAATGATCCGATCTGTATAACAGAATCATAAACACAAGAGACTCCGCTGGCGGTGAAAATCGAAAGCAACACACGTACAATTTAAAAAAGCAAACACGAGGAAATCTGCAGATGCTGGAATTTCAAGCAACACGCATAAGAGTTGCTGGTGAATGCAGCAGGTCAGGCAGCATCTCTAGGAAGCAGTACAGTCGACGTTTCGGGCCGAGACCCTTCGTCAGGACTGACGCTTCAAGCCGAGACTCGAGACCCTTCGTCAGGACGAAGGGTCTCAGCCCGAAACGTCGACTGTACCTCTTCCTAGAGATGCTGCCTGGCCTGCTGCGTTCACCAGCAACTTTTATGTGTGTTACACGTACCATTTACTTATTTACTTATTGAGATACAGCACGGATTTGGCCCTTCGAGACACACTGCCTTGCAATCCCCCGATCTAATCACGAGACAATTCACAATGACCAATTAACCTACCAACCACTATGCGTTTGGACTGTGGGAGGAAACCGGAGCACCCGGAGGAAACCAACGCCATCCCGGGGAGAAGGTACAACCTCCTTACAGACAGCGCATGAAGCGAAGCCGGGTCGCCTGTACCGTGAAGCGTTGTGCTAACCATTACATTACCGAGCTACCCCACCACCCCCACCAGATCCTTTAAAACCCGGAGCAACACAGACAAAAGTGCTGGAGGAACTCAGCAGGTCGGGCAGCATCTACGGAAACGAATAAATAGTCAACTTTTCGGGCTGAGGGCCTTCTTCAGGACAGGAAAGGAAGGGATTTTTGGAGAGGATGCAAAAGACCTGAACATGCTGGCAATGTTTTTCCAGGTTTTTTTTCCACACTCTGGACATCCAGAGTGAAATAGACCAATCATGTTCAGCTGAAAGGGGAGGGAGCAGAAGAGGAATAGCTGGAAGGTGATAGGAGGAGGGGATAGGTGGAAGAGATGAAAGCTGAAGAAGAAAGAATCTAACTGGAGAGGACAGTGGACCATGGAGTAAAGCAAAGGAGGAGGGGCCCCATCTCCAACTTCAATATCAACATTGGGATAATGATTTTTTGTTAGGTCCTGGTGAGAGATCGTCCTAGATTATTCAACTGGCGGTTACATGGTGTTTGACTTTCATTGGTTCTTCTATATTGGAGATGGAGATACATCTCTGCCAAAGGAGGTGTAAGGCGCTCCTTCCCTCTGCTAGCCTGCAGGTGAAGCCTGTTGCGTGGAAAAAGTCAAGGGCTGGAGAGGAAGAAATCTGTTTGGAGAGGAGAGTATATATATCTATATATATATATTTATATAGGCATCTGTTAGTCTCATGAGACCATGATTACGCCTCGGAGGGTTTCCAGGGCGCAGGCCTGGGCAAGGTTGTATGGAAGACCAGCAGTTGCCCATGCTGCAAGTCTCCGATCTCCATGCCACCGACATTGTCCAAGGGAAGGGCATTAGGACCCATACAGCTTGGCACTGGTGTCGTCGCAGAGCAATGTGTGATTAAGTGCCTTGCTCAAGGACACAAACACGTTGCCTCGGCTGAGGCTCGAACTAGTGACCTTCAGATCACTAGAACAACCCCTTAACCACTTGGCCACGTGCCAACACAAACACACACACACACACACACACACACACACACACACACACACACACACACACACACACACACACACAAAGAGAGAGAGAAAGCAAGCTGGGGTAGCTAAGAGTTTTGCATGGTACTGTAGTAATTTGATGTGTTGCACTGTACTGCTGCCACAAAAAAACTAATTTCATGACATCTTTGAGTGATGATAAACCTGATTCTGATCTGGGTCTCTGTTGTGCATTGAGAGTGGGAAGGAGGCAGGGAGAGGGGAATCATGGTTGGGAAACGGGGAAGGGAGAGGACAGGGAGCGGGAAGCACCAGAGAGACATTCTGTAATGATCAATAAACCAATTGTTTGGAATCAAATGATGGTGTCTCAGGGCTGGGTGTGTCTGTACCCACACCATTTCCCACCCCTGGCACTCCTTCTCTCCCGCAGCGCTCCACCCTCACCATTCCCAACATCCTTTGCTCCCGCCAGATTTACAAACTCGCTCTCCACTCCACGTTAACAAAATACAGTACTGTGCAAAGGTCTTAGGTACCCTAGTTTTATATATATAAATGCGTAAGACTTTTGCACAGTACTGCAGCTTCCATTTTCTTACAACCCTTAAGGAGGACTAAGAGGCCAAGAGCTGTGAGGTGACGTTGCAGCTCGGTCAGGCCCTGGCTGGACCACACTTGGTTAGCAGATGACCGGTATGACGTGGAAGCTTTAGAGAGGGTGGAGAGGAGATCTACCAGGGTGCTGCCTGGATCAGAGGTCCTTGGAGCTTTCTGCCTAGGAGTTCGGCAGTCACCAGCCCAACGCCCGGCGACTGGATCCAACGCCTCTAGACCAGCACATCACATGCAAGGTGCTGGAGAAACCCAGCAGGTCAGGCAGCAGATCTGGAGGGGAGTAAAGCAGCTGAGGTTTTAGGCCGGGATCCTCTTCGTCAGGACTGGAAAGGGAGGGGGCTGAAGAAGGGTTGGGGGAGAAGGGAAAGGGTGCAAGCTGGCAGGTGATAGGTGAGACCAGGTGAGAAGGATAATGGAGTGGGGGGGGGGGGAAATGAAGTAAGAAGCTGGGAGTTGATAGGTGGAAGAGGTAAAGGGCTAAAGAAGAAGGAATCTGATTGGAGAGGAGAGTGGACCATGGGAGAAAGGGAAGCAGGAACCAGCTCTGGTTTCAATCTCAACTTTGGGATGATTTTTTTTTTCTTGGGTACTGATGAGAGATTATATTGGATTATTCAACAGGCAATTAAATGGCATTTATTCTCCCTCCATTTATGAGATCTTATTGTGTAAATTTCTACAGCAGAATCAGAGAGGCTGTCTGGCCCCCTGGCTCTGTGCCAGTGTCTGGATGAACAATCCTGTTAGTCCCATTTCCCTGCAATTTCCCCGCAGCCCCACAAATTATTTCCTTAATTGCCCATCCAGTTCCTTCCTGAAAACCCGTCTCCATTTAGTTCTTTGTATGTTTACGCCTCAGACGGTATTCCGCTGGACTTCTGTGAGGGAAATACCAGCCAATCTTCTCTTTGGCAGCAGCTGGCAACTGTCCTGGACGTTTGCAATCCAAATTAAAACAGCAACACAAAAAGCCAAAGGAATTTATCCCATTAGAGTAGAGATAACTGACTACAGTGGCCAATTCCAAATAAGCATTAAAAAAGCAGAGGCTATTTCTTTCTCCTGGTCTGCTTTCCGCTGTCTTGCTCCTGATTGCTCTCTCTCTCCGTCCATCCTTCCTTCTCCCTCTCTTTCTCCCTCTCCTTCTCTCTCTCTCCCTCTCTTTGTCCATTCTTCCCTCTCCCTCTTGCTCTTTCTCATTCTCTCTCTCTGTCTCCCACTCTCCCCTCCCCCTCTCCCCAACTCTATCTCCCTCCCCTCTCTGCATCCCTCTCTCTATCATCTCCCTCCCTCCCTTCCTCTCTCCTTCCCTCTCTCACTCTGTGTCCTCTCTCTCTCCCTCCCTCCCTCTATCTCGCTCTATTCATCTCTCTCCCTCCCTTCCTCTCTCCTTCCCTCTCTCACTCCCCGTGTCCCTCCCTCTCTAGCTCTCTCTCCCTCCTTCCACCTCTCCCTCCCTCTCTCTCATCATCTCCATCTCAAACTCCCTCTCCCCCTCTTTCTTCCTCTCTCTCTATCCATCTCTCTCCTTCCCTCTCTCCCTCCGTGTTCCTCTCTCTCTCCCCCTCTCCCTCTATCTCCCTTTATCTCTCTCCCTCCCCCCTCTTCCTCTATTCATCTCTCCCTCCCTTCCTCTCTCCTTCCCTCTCTCACTCTGTGTCCCTCTCTCTCTCCCCCTCTCCCTCTATCTCCCTCTATCTCTCTCCCTCCCTCCCTCCCTCTCCCTCTATTCATCTCTCTCCCTCCCTTCCTCTCTCCTTCCCTCTCTCACTCCGTGTCCCTCTTTCTCTCCCTCCCTCCATCTCTCTCTCCCCCTCTCCCTCTATCTCTCTCTCCCTCTCTCCCTCTCCCTCCCTCCATCTCCCTCTCTCTCCCTCCCTTCCTCCCTCACTCAGTCTGTTCCCTGTGCTGGGACCAGTCCAGCACTTGTTAAAGGTTGTGACTTTGAGCTGTTCTACCCTGCCACCCAGTCCTGCCCCGACCACAGACCCACAGACGGAGACGGAGAGGTCAGCTGAGGATAAAATGTTGTGGATATGTTTTATCCTGAGCTGACCTGACCCCAGTGGACTACTGGTGGTGAGCCCTACTAAACCTAGTGAGCCCCTGCCCCTCGGGGCTGTGTTTAATAAGGACTGCAAATTAACAGGAGAGAAATTTATCGCCACAGGGTACTGGCAACGGAAACAATAGGCTATGGTTAGCCTGCTGGGTTGAATTTTCTCTTTCTTTCT
This sequence comes from Mobula birostris, assembly GCF_030028105.1. Taxonomy (NCBI): domain Eukaryota; kingdom Metazoa; phylum Chordata; class Chondrichthyes; order Myliobatiformes; family Myliobatidae; genus Mobula; species Mobula birostris. The sequence goes on along the minus strand of NC_092379.1, from coordinate 7,710,683 downwards.
CTCCATCTCAATTTCTTTCTTCTCTCTCTATCTCTTGCCCTCTTCCTCCCTCTCCGTCCTCTTTCTCTCCTCCTATGTTCATCACTTACCTTCTCTCTCTACCCTTCTCTCTCTGTCCCCTCAATTCCTCTTCTCCCCCTCTCCTTATCTCTCTCTGCCTCTCTCTATTCCCTCGGTCTCTGCCCTCTCTCCCCCCTCTCTCTCCTTCACCCTGTCTCTCTCCCCTCGCCCACTCTTCCTCCCTCTCTCCCCCCTCCCCATTCTCTCCACCCCCGCTCTCTCCTCCTTTCTTTCTCCCTGTCTCTCTACCTCTCTCCCTTTCTCTCTGTACCTCACTCCCTCTTTCTCACCCCTTCTCTCTCCTGCTCTCTCCCACTCTTCCTCCCCCTCTCCCCATTCTCTCTCCACCCCTACTCTCTCCCTTCCATTTCTCACCTTCCTTCTCTCCCTCTCCCCCCCTTCCCCCCCAGCCCCCGGGCTCTCTCTTTGTTTTCATACTGTTTGTTACACAACTGTCCTGCTTCATTGTGACCTTGCTTCAATCTGTCCCCGTCTTTCTCAGTCACCTTCACCACGACATTCCTCGGTTTCCAGCAGGAAGAAGACTGATGGGGTGACTGGGGGGTGGTGGTGGTGGGGGGAGAAGGGAGACTCAGCAGGTCAGGCAGCATCTGTGGAGTCGACATTTCAGGCCATGACACAGCGTCGCCACCTGACGTCCCAGTGTCGCGTCTCCGTCCGAAACCTCGACCAACCCTCTCCCCCCACAGATGCCACTTGACCTGACCCACTGAGTTCCTCCAGCAGTCTGCGTGCTTGGCCCCAGATTCTGACATTTGGGTCTCTCGTATCTCCGTCTCTTGATCTTGGCAGTGTGAAGGATCAGAGGGATCTGAGGGTCCATGTCCATAGACGCTGCGCAGGTTGACTCTGCGGTTAAGAAGGCAGAAGATGCATTGGCCTTCATCAACCATGGGACTGAGTTCAAGAGCCTAGAGGTAATGTTACAGCTCTATAGAACCCTGGTCAGACCCCACTTGGAGTACTGTGCTCAGTTCTGGTCGCCTCACTACAGGAAGGATGTGGAAACTTTAGAAATGGTGCAGAGGAGATTTACAAGGATGTTGCCTGGATTAGGGAGCATGCCTTATGAGAATAGATTGAGTGAACTTGGCCTTTTTCCTTGGAGCGACGGAGGATGAGAGGTGACCTGATAGAGGTGTACAAGATGATGAGAGGCATTGATCATGTGGACAGTCAGAGGCTTTTCCCCAGGGCTGAAATGGCTAGCACAAGAGGACACAGTTTTAAGGTGCTTGGAAGTAGGTACAGAGGAGATGTCAGGGGTAAGTTTTTTATGCAGAGAGTGGTGAGTGTGTGGAATGGGCTGCCAGTGACGGTGGTGGAGGCAATAAAATGGAGTCTTTTAAAAGACTCCTGGACAGGTACACGGAGCTTAGAAAAATAGAGGGCTATGGGTAACCATAGGTAACTTCTAAAGTAAGTACATGTTCAGCACAGCATTGTGGGCCAAAGGGCCTGTATTTTGTTGTAGGTTTTCTACGTTTCTAAAACCTGCCACCCTCCTCCACCTAGAAGGCTAGGGGAACACCATTAGTGGCAGTCACACTAAGCAACACTCCATCCCAAACCTGCAAACATATTGGCAATCTTCAACATCACTGAGTCTAAATCTTGAACTTCCTCCCCAAACAGCACCACGGGAACACCTTCACCGGAAGAAAAGATACTTTATAAGATTCACATGAATCTGGAAACTTTTGAAACGCACAGCATACACAAAGTGCCGGAGGAACTCAGCCGGTCAGGCAGGATCTTTGGAAATGAATAAAGAGTCGAGATTTCGGGTCGAGACCCTTTATCAGGACAGAGAGGGAAGGGCGAGGATGCCAGAATAAAAAGGTTGGGGAGGGCGGGGGCTGGCTGGAAGGTGATAAGTGAAGCCAGATGGGTGGGAAAGGTCAAGGTGGAGATGAAGGAATCTGATAGGAGAGGAGAGTGGACCAGAGGAGAAAAGGGAGGAGGAGGGGACTCAGGGAGAAGAAATAGGCAGGTGAGAAGAGGTAAAAGGTCAGAGAGAAAAGTGGGAGGGGGCAGGAGTTTGTTTACCAGAAGGAGAGATCGATATTCATGCCATCAGGTTGGAGGCTACCCAGACGCAATATAAACTGTTGCTCCTCCACTCTGAGCGTGGCCTCGTCTTGGCTCTTGGCACAAGAGGAGGCCACGGACCAACATGTTGGAAAGGGAATGGGAATGGGAATTAAAACGTTTGGCCACCGGGAGGTCCTGCTAGGGGCAGATGGTGCGGAGACGCTTGACGGATCAGTCCCCCAATTTACGACGGGTCTCACCATTGTAGAGGAGACCACGTTGGGAGCACCGGACACGATAAACAACTCCAGTAGATTCACAGGTGAAGTGTTGTCTCACCCAGAAGGACTGTTTGGGGCCCTGAATGGATGTGAGGGAGGAGGTATATGTAGAATTTGGGCCACTTGCAGGGAAAAGTGCTGGGAGGGAAATTAGTGAGGAGGGATGATGGACAAGGGAATCATGGAGGGAGCGATCCCCGTGGAAAGTGGAGATACATAGAGCAAAATGTGTCATTTTTATGTCAATAACCAACACAGTCCGGGGACTGGCATATTTCTGGTGCCAACAGAGCACACCCACAACTTACTAACGCTAACCGGTACGTCTTTGGACTGTGGGAGGAAACGTGAGCACCCGGAGGAAACCCACACGGTCACAGGGAGAACGTGCAAACTCCTCAGAGACAGCAGCGGGAATCGAGCCCCGCTGGTGATCGCGGGCTGTAACGCGACTGAGCTGACCAGCCCTCCTAGCCATTGAGCACATCAGCATGAAACACTACCACAGGAAAGCAGCATCCATCATCAGCGACCCCCACCACCCAGGCCATGCTCTCCTCTCACTGCTGCCATCAGGTAGAAGGTACAGGAGCCTCAGGACTCACACCACCAGGTTCAGGAACAGTTATTACCCCTCAACCATCAGGCTCTTGAACCAAAACTTCACTAGCCCCATCATTGAAATGTTCCCACAACCAGTGGATTCACTTTCTCGGGCTCTTCATCTCATGTTCTCAATATTTATTTATTATTATTTATTTACTCTTCTTGTGCTTGAACAGTTTGTTGTGTTCTGCCCTCTGGTTTGAACACCCAAGTTGAGCGATCTTTCATTAATCCCGTTATGGCTACAATTCTATAGATTTGTTGGGTATGCCCGCAGGAAAAGGAATCTCAGGGTTGTATATGGTTGATAATAAATTTAATGTGAACTTTTGAACTTTGAAGTGGAGAGCGTTCAAGAATTTGTCTCACCGCCACCTTGTCAATGATAGTCATAAAATTCGTCCGGACCATCGACGCTCACGTTCCAGAAAGGAATTTGAAAAGTGACTGGGGGTACAAAATGGGAAAGTGTCCTTCCCCCCCCCCCACAAACACTGACAACTCGCTCTCTGCAGGATGCCAGGCCACAACAAAGAACAGCAGCGTTGCACTTGAGACGCTGAACTAAAAACAGAAACAGCTGCCAACACACAGCAGGGTGGGCCAAGCAGAATAGACAAGATAACGTCTTGTCACAACCGGGGGGGGGGGGGGTTACTGATGAGGAGCATGTGAAAAGGGACGGAACAAAGGGAAGGGGGAGGGGAGCAACACAGCATCACTCACACAGATAAATACACAGACGCACAGACGCACACACGGAAACACACAGTATGTACCCAAAGAGACACACACAGACATAAATACACACACAGACACACAGTATACACCCAGAGATACACACACAGACATAAATACACACAGAAACACACAGTATGTACCCAGAGAGACACACACAGACATAAATACACACACAAACACACAGTATACACCCAGAGAGACACACACAGACAATAAATACACTTACCCACACAAACACATTGACACTAATGGTATACACACACACACACACACACACACACACACACACACATACAGACACACACACAAGCATATGGGCACAGATCTAGATGTTTAAACTTTCAGAAGCAAAGTGCAATTACAGAAAGACAAAGAGAGGCACACACATACAAACACACGCACACACACACATACACACACACACACACACATAGATATATACGGAGGCACATGGACACACAAATGAGAGAGAAGCATACAGTTGCAAATACACACACATATACTTATGCACGTATTCACAAGAGAGTCTATGCATGCTGGAAATCCAGAGTTACACACGCACAGACACACAAAACGCTGGAGGAGCTCAGCATGCCAGGCAGCATCTATGGAAATCAATAAACAGACTCTTCACCAGGACTGGGCCTGAATCGTTGACTCTTTATTCCTTTCCGGTTACTCCTCCAGCATTTGGCATCTGTTGCTTACACAACGTACTGCATATTTGGAAATACAGGACCTTCCGCCGTGGGTCTGACAAAGCTGCAGTTAGGTTGGTTGTTCTATGCACGTGGCCAAGTGGTTAAGGCATTGGACTAGTGACCTGAAGGTCGTGAGTTCGAGCCCCAGCCGAGGCAGCGTGTTGTGTCCTAGAGCAAGGCACTTAACCACACATTGCTCTGCGATGACACTGGTGCCAAGCTGTATGGGTCCTAATGCCCCTCCCTTGGACAACATTGGTGTCATGGAGAGGGGAGACTTGCAGCATGGGCAACTGCTGGTCTTCCATACAGCCTTGCCCAGGCCTGCGCCCTGGAGAGTGAAGACTTTCCAGGCGCAGATCCATGGTCTCGCAAGACTAACGGATGCCTTTCTATGTAAGAGAACGCAGTTGGTTCAAGTCCCACTCCAGAGGCTGAGTCACCCTCCACTGTAACACTGCGGTTTTGCACTACTATTTAATTTAACTATTATACATATATATATATATATGTGTTGACTCTGCAGCAGTACAATGCAATATATAATAATAAAGTGGGAAAAAACTGAATTACAGTAAACTTACAGTAATTCACATTTTTTCTCTATTTATCATGCATTGCATTGTACTGCTGACGCAAAGTTAACAGATTTCATGACATATGCCGGCAATATTAGACCCCTGATTCTGATCCTGGATCTGGATTTGTCATCTGGGGATCCTGGCTACGCTCACCTCTCCCAGAATGGTAAAAAAAAACAGTGAGAACAGTAAAATCTGCCAAGAGGATCTCCAGGGTCTCCCTCCCCACTATTTGCGACGCCTACCGGGAGCATTGCAGGCGAAGGGCTTGAAGTATTGTTGGGGATCGCCACAACCTCTTTCACCTGCTACAGTCAGGAAGCGGGTACAGGGGGCTCAGGACTGCGGACTGCCAGACTGGGTAACAGATTCTTCCCTCTGGCTGTGAGCCGAATGAATACCCTACCACCACTGAGGTCCCATTATTAGGACAGTGAAGGTACTTGAAAAGATCCATCAACGCTGTCTTCGAAGCATCTTAGATATCAGCTGGGATGTTAGGAGAACCAACGTCAGTGTGCTAAATGAAGCAAAAACAACAAGCATTGAAGTCTACGTCATCAAGAACCAATAAGATGGAGCGGTCATGTTGTTTGGATGAAAGACGAACGTCTGCCGAAACAAATCTTCTACTCCCAGCTTAAAGAAGGCAAACGTGAAAGAGGCGGACAACAGAAGAGATTCAAAGACGTCTTAAAAGCCAACATGAAGAAATGTAACATCGACAGCAACAATTGGGACACCAATGCCAAGGACAGGAAACTCTGGCAAGCCATCATCCGAGAAGGAACAGCAATTTTCGAAGCCAACAGATGTGCAGAATTAGAAGAAAAGAGAAGAAAATGGAAAGAGAGGCAGCAACAACCAAAGCCCGATCTGCCATCTGGAACTACCTGTCCTGAATGCGGAAGAACTTTCAAAGCCAAGATTGGACTCGTAAGCCACTTGAGAGCCCATAAGTAGATCAACAGAACGAAGACCATCGTTCTCGACCTCAAGGGGTAGCCACGACAACAATGATCAGGACAGTGAGCTGTTTACTGTTCACCTGAGCTGCGGACATTTTGAATCATACAGCACAGGAACAGGCCATTCGGCCCACAATGTTGTGCTGAACCAGCTAAAAAGCAAAGTAACTCCCTCCTACCTACACCATGTCCATATCCCTCCATCTTCCTCACATCCATGTGCCTATCCAAACGTCTCTTAAAAGCCTCTAATATAGATAGATAAATAGACATACTTTATTGATCCCGAGGGAAATTGGGTTCCATTACAATTGCACCAACCAAGAATAGAGTATAAATATAGTAATATAAAACCATAAATAATTAAATAGTAATATGTAAATTATGCCAGATGGAAGTAAGTCCAGGACCAGCCTATTGGCTCAGGGTGTCTGACCCTCCAAGGGAGGAGTTGTAAAGTTTGATGGCCACAGGCAGGACTGACTTCCTATGACGCTCTGTGTGGCATCTCGGTGGAATGAGTCTCTGGCTGAATGTACTCCTGTGCCCAACCAGTACATTATGTAGTGAATGGGAGACATTGTCCAAGATGGCATGCAACTTGGACAGCATCCTCTTTTCAGACACAGTAGTTGCCTCTACCACCGTACCAGGCAGTCTGACTCAAAAACTTCCCCCCTTTGAGACTACCCCCCTCACCTTCAATGCATGCCCTCTGGTATGAGACTTTTCAACATCGGGAAACTGGGTTACTAATTACTATATTTTGTTGACTTATTGATGGTAATATTTTGCTTCACGCGCTGTGTGCGAGACGTGCATTGTGGGTGCACCCTGGTCCGGAGGAACGTTGTTTCGTTTGGTTGTATACACGTATGACCAGATGGCAATAAACTTGAACTTGAGCTGTTGGGTCCTTACCGGTTTGGTATTGGTTTAGTATTATCACAGGTATCAAGATACCGGATAGTGAAGCAGCTGGCATAATGTTACGGAAGTACCTGCGACCCGGGATCAATTCCACTGCGGTCTTTAAGGAGTCTGCACGTTCTCTCGTGACCACATGGGTTTCCTCCCGGTGCTCCACATTCCAAAGACACCAAGGTAAACGAGCAGGACTAGGCCCATCGAGTCTGCTCCACCATTTCATCGTGGCCAATCTAATTTTCCCTCTCAGCCCCAGTCTCCTGCCCTCTCCCCGTATCCCTCCGTGCCCCGAGCAATCAGATGTCCTTCAATACGCCCCGTGACTTGGCCTCCACAGCCGCGCCGCAGAGACGCTGGGGCTGGCGGGTTAGTTGGCCGCGTGGGTGTGATTGGGCGGCGCGGGCTCGTTGGGCCAGGAGGGACTGCTGCTGTGCTGTATCTTGAAATAAGAAACACAATAAAGGTGAGTAAAAGCTGTTTGTTGCGTGTCGCCCAGGCAGATGGGGGCCGCACATAATTACATTAATAGACACACTAAAAACAGAAAACGTGGGGGGGGGGGGGGGGAGTGTTATTAATGGGATCTTGCTGTGTGCAAAATGGCCCCTGGGTTTTCCACGTCACAAATGCAACTTGATGTTTGAGAGAGGTAGGAAAGGCTGCAATCCAGATGCGGGTATATGACTAGGCAAAAGACCAGGTCGGCATGGTCTAGACGGGCCAAAGGGCCTGTTCCCATTAAAGACTCTTGGATAGACACATAGGAGAGTAGGAACGACCACTCTTCGCTGAACATTGACAGCTCCTCCGTTGAGATCGTTAAGAGCACCAAATTTCTTGGTGTTCACCTAGCAGAGAACCTCATAGCAAAGAAAGCCCAGCAGCATCTCTACTTTCTGCGAAGGCTGAGAAAAGTCCATCTCCCACCCCCCATCCTCACCACATTCTACAGAGGTTGTATTGAGAGCATCCTGAGCAGCTGCATCACTGCCTGGTTCGGAAATTGCACCATCTCGGATCGCAAGACCCTGCAGCGGATAGTGAGGTCAGCTGAGAAGATCATCGGGGTCTCTCCTCCCGCCATTACAGACATTTACACCACACGCTGCATCCGTAAAGCCAACAGCATTGTGAAGGACCCCACACACCCCTCACCACTCTTCTCCCTCCTGCCATCTGGCAAAAGGTAGAGAAGCATTTGGGATCTCACGACCAGACTGTGTAACAGTTTCTTCCCCCAAGCCATCAGACTCAATACCCAGAGTCTAGACTAACATCTACATCATTTATTATTATATTGTAATTTGTCCTCTACTGTGCCTATTGTCTTGCTTATTATTTATTGTACTGCTCTGCACTGTTTTGTGCACCTTATGTAGTCCTGTGCAGGTCTGTAGACTCGTGTACTTTTTGTGTTGTTTTACGTAGTCTAGTGTAGCCTTGTGTTGTCTCGCTTAGTCTAGTGTAGTTTTGTGTTGTTTCATGTAGCACCATTTTTACTGTGCATTGTACCAGCAATTTATGGTCGAGATGTCAATAAAAAGCGACTTGACTTGACTTGAGATGATTGAAAAATGGAGGGTTAGATGGATCTTAGAGTAGATTCAAAGGTGGGCAAATCATTGTTGTCTGTAGCACCGTAACATTCAACATTGTTCGTTCTGTGTTCCGGTACACTTCACCAGCTGTTCAGAACATTTCAGGGTGCAACAGCATGCTAAAAATGCCAAACCTCTTGACAAAGGCAACACCCAGTTGTTTAAAATACACCGGGGAGCGGACAACAGTGGGAAGAAGAGGGAGGTGAGTCGGAAAAGCAGCCTCTAAGACCAGAGTTTCCAACCCGGGGTCCACAGACTCCTGGCTGAGTGTTCCCTGGCGTCGAAAGGGTTTGGGAAGCTCTGCTCCAAGCAAAAGCAGACGGAACATTCCAGCCAAAGCCACAAAGCCCCACAATTGTTTAAACAGTGGAAAAGTAAAGCAGTGGGCCATGCTTAACGCCAACTACAAGGCTAAGTGCCCAGCTGTCATGTTAATGCTGTTAGTCAGTGGAACAGTTGTATAGTAATTGTTCCCCCACTGCTAAACCTCAAGCAACCAATCAGCCTGGCCTGATGGGAGAACAACTTGCAGCTCGATTCGCTGTAGTTCACGTTATTAAACAAGAGAAGGCCTGCAGGTGCTGGAAAGCCGAGCAGCACACACAAAATGCCGGAGGAACTCAGCAGGCCAAGCAGCATCTGTGGAAAAGGGTAAACAGTCGACGTTTCATGCCGAGATCCTTCGTCAGGACTGGGATGAGATGTCAGAGTTGGAAGGCGGGAGGAGGGGAGGAGGGAACACGAGGCGATGGGTGAAACCGGGAGGGGGGGGGTGAAGTAGACAGCTGGGAGGTCGACTGCTGAAAGAGATACAGGGCTGGAGTCCAACAGGAGAGGACGGGAGGCCGTGGAAGAAAGAAAGAGGGGGGAAGAGGACCAGAGGGAGGTGATGGGCGGGCAAGGAGATCAGGTGAGAGAGGGAAAAGGGAATGGGGAATGGTGAAGGAGTGGGGATGGGGCTTTACCGGAGGTTCAAGAAAACAATGTTCATGTCTTCAGGTTAGGGGCTACCCCAGACCGAATATGTTATGATTTGTTTCTGGTCGTTCTGGTGTGAGTCCGGAGTGTCATCTTATATCCTGTCTGGGTACCCGCCAACCTGATGGCATGACTATCGATTTCTCCTTCCAGTGAATAACTATCCTCCCAGCCCCCACGCAGACCTTTAACCGCCTCTCACCGGCCCTAGTTCCCCTCCTTCTTTCCCCTATCCTATTATCCTCTCTCCTCTCCTATCAGATTCTTTCTTCTCCAGCCCTTGACCTTTCCCACCCGCCTGGCTTCATCCATCTCCTTCTGCTAGCCTCCTTCCCCTCAACCTCCGCCCCCACCTTTTTATTCTGGCATCTTCCCCCTTCCTTCTCAGTCCTGACGAAGGGTCTCGGCCCGAACCGTCGACTGTTCATTCATTTTCATAGGTGCTGCCCGACCTGCCGAGCATTCTGTGTGTGTTGCTCTTTTCTTTTCGTGGCTATTTTTATACGATTTTGATGATGGCAGACTGGCCCCCACACCCCTCAGATAATGGAGGACACAGTGCTGGGTTAGGCTGAACTGAGCTGGACAGATTAAGCCTGGACACTTTTGATAACTTGGTGATTTGGTGTTTTTACATTCTGTTTCGCTATTTTTTTTTTGCCCTTTTACTTGCGCGTTGGGACCCGCTGTTTCCCCTTGAACAGGTTTCACGGCCTTACGGCCGTCTGTGAAAGACAAATCTTACGGTTGCGTACTGCGTGCCGACTTTGATAATAATCGGGAGAGAGTCGGCAGATGCTGGGAGCCCAGAGCAACACAAACAAAAGTGCTGGAGGAACTCAGCAGGTCAGGCAGGATCTGTGGAAATGAATAAACAGTCGGCGCTTTGGGCCGAGGCCCTTCCTCGGGACCGGAAGGGAAGGGGGAAGGTACTAGAGTGAAAAGGTGGGCGGAGGGGAAGGAGGATGGATGGAAGGTGATGGGTGAAGCCGGGTGGGTGGGAGAAGAAGGAATGTGATAGGAGAGGAGAGGAGCGTGGTCCATAGGAAAAGAAGGAGGAGAGGACCCAGGGGGAGGTGATAGGCAGCTAAAAAGAAGTGAAAGGTCAGAGTTGGAAATAGAGGAAAAGGGTGTGGGGGTGGGAACTTGTTCTCCGGAAGGAGGGATTGATAGTTGGAGGCCACCCAGATGGAATACAAGGTGTTGCTCCTCCTTTGAACTAATGGATCATAGAAATTAATAGTCATGCAGAGGCCATTCCTCCCAGAGGACCAGAACCTTGTCGTTGGGTTTGGAGGCTTGCATGCCTCAATGACCCGGAGAGCTACGCTGGCTGGAATCAGGGCCTTACGCTTTGGCTCTTGGTCAGTTCACCCAGGCCACAGGGGTCAAAGGGTAGAGGCCAGGCTGAGAGTGGTCACCCGTCCTCCAGGTCTGGGGGCTCAGCTCTGGGCCTGACTCATCAAATATAAAAGTTATGGAAAGAGTAATGAATCTTCCTTCTACACCCGAGTGTGACGGTATTCCTGAGTCTCCAGTAGTGAAAACTGAGAGGAAACTACTGACACGATGAAGGAAGCCCTGAACACCACCAAGACCAAGACCAAAATTGGGTTGATTGTCAAGGACAAACAGATATTGAGGACCTTCATTGCTGCCCTAAACGCCAACAGTGCAACAGGCAGTAAGAAAGTAAGAAGAGGCCATTCAACCCATCCAGGTCATGCTGGTCAGACTGGATCAAATTCATCCCATTTCCCAGCACTCCCTCCTTAATTCTGCAAGTTATGACTCATTCCCGAAGAACCACGCTCAGTGATTCAGGAACAGCTTCTTCCCCTCCACCATCAGATTCCTGAATGGTCCACGAACGCTAGCTCCCTATTCCCTTTTTCCACTATTTATATATTTTTCCAATTTATAGTGATTTTTTACATCTTTGCACCCCCATACTTTGAAAAACAACAACATTTCATCACATACTGATCGGTGGTAATAGACTTGATTCTGATTCCATGCAGAGCAAGGCAGCTCACCGGTAGGGATGCTGTCCCACAGCTCCCGGGACCTGGGTACAACCCTGAACCCCTGGATGCCGTCAGCGCGGAGTCTCCACGTTTTCCCTGTGACCATATTGACTCCCCCACCTCCCCGAGCGATCTGGCTTCCTCCCACATCCCACCGACCTGCAGATTGGTGGGTTAATCGGCAGCCATAAATTCTCTTCCGTGTGCGGTTGACAGGAATGTTGGAAGATTAAGCTTCAGGGAAAATTAGCGGGGTGACACTGCCATAGATTAGACGGGCCGAATGCCCTCTTTCTAGGTGGTAAGGAAATATGAAAAACACAAAATTAATTCCCAAGGCTTTTTTTTGAAGGAGATGTTTGCTGTTTTCCAGCATTTTGGGATGGACAATCAATGAGACTTTATTTTGTGGAGTGACTACGGAGTTGCAGTGTGGGAAACGCAGCTGCAAGCTTGTGTGTGGGCAAGGTTCTGTGAAGTGCAGAGCATGAGAGAGCGAGAATCTTTGTGCGTACTGTCGCCACCCTGGATCCCCTAAAATGGCCAATTAAATCCTACTTTAATGCGCGGTCACTGTTGCAATTTGGAGAAGCGCGAAATCATTCTGCACGCAGGATGATGTCAGAAATGGAAATAGGCCAGACTATAACAGCAAAGATGTGATGCTGAGGCTTTATAAGGCATTGGTCAGGCTGTCTTTGGGAGTATTGCGAGGGGCACGAGGGGGAATCTTCTTCACCCAGACGGCAACGAGTAACTGGATCACGCTGCTGAGAGAGAGGCAGAAGCAGATTTTTTGAGAAGTGTCTAGACGAGCTCTTGCATTGTCTCGGCAAAAAAAGAAGTCTACAAGCCAAGTGCTGGGATTTGGGATTGATTTAGGTGGCTAGTGCCTACATGATGGGCCCAATAGCCTGTTTCTGTGCTGTATGACTCAGTGACTCGGGGGGTGGGGGGCAAAGATCAGAGAGGACTGGGGCTGGATTTCTGACTGCACAACACCTTGCCCACTAAAGGTGTTTAGTGTAGCCCATGGCTTTTGTTCCAAACACGGTGGCGTAGTGGTTAACACAACCCTGCTGCCTGGAATTTTCCCCGTGACCGTGTGGGTTTCCTCCAGGTGCTCCGATTTCCTCCTACAGTCCATAGATGTACTGGTTAGTAGGTTAATTGTAAGTTGTCCCGTAATTAGGCTTGGATTAAACCAGGGGTTGCTGGGCAGCACGCCTCAAAGGGCTGGAAGGGCCTGTTCCACGCTGTATCTCAATAAACAAACAGGAAAGCCCTGCATATCTCTTGTGGTTGGATATTACGTGCTTCTAGACTGGCTCTAACACGTTAATGAATTGGCAGATTAAAACACAGGGAAAGATAATCAAATCAATTCATATACAATAAATGGCTGAAATAAATCTTACTTAGCAAGAATACCCTTCAGAAATATTCATGTATACTCTTTGAAGCACAGAACTTCATTTTAAATTCACTTTTCTGCTTATAATCTAAACATATTTTTAATATTGTAAATCAGTATAATCAAATAAGTGAAATACATTCATCCCTGTGATGATTACTATTGGTATTCCACTTGTCAGTTTGTCTCTCTCAGTCTCACGCGCTCTTTTGCTCTCTTGTTCTCACACTGTCACTCTCACGCCATTTCGATCTCTCTTGCTCTCCCTCTCTTTCTTGCTCTATCTCTCTCTCCTCTCTATCTCTCTCTATCACTTTCCTCTCCCTCTCTTTCTTTTACTCTCTCAGTCACTCACTCTCTCTCACGCTTTCTGTCTCTCCTATCCCTCTATCTCTCTTGCTTTCTTTGACCCTCTGTTGCTCTCTCTCTCTCTTCTCTCACTCTCTTTCTCTTTTGCCCTCTTTGTCATGCTCCCTCTATTTCTCTCTCTCATTCTCTCTCTCTTCTCTCTCACTCTCTCTTTTACCCTCTCTGTCACTCTCCCTCTATTTCTCTCTCTCTCACTCGCTCTTTCTCTTTTGCTCTCTCGGTCACTCTATTTCTCTCTCTCCCTCTCTCCCCTCTCCCCCTCTCTATTTTTCACGGCCGGAGTTGCAGAGAGAAGTTAGGACATCGGAGGGCTTTATTTGCTGGAGCGTAGGAAAATGCGGGGTGACCTGACAGAGGTGTTCACATCACGATCACTGTCAACAGGGAGAACGCACGCATCTTTTTCGCCAGAGGAACGGAATCATACAGGAGAAGGTAGGGGTTTAAGGTGGAGAGGGGAAAGACTTCAAAGACACCCGAGGGGAAACCTCTTCATGCAGAGGGTGGTCTGTGTGTGGAACGAGTGGTAGAGGTAGGCACACTAACAGTTAAAAGATACTTGGATAGGAAGGGTTGGGGAGGAGATAGACCAGACGTAGATAAATGAGAAGAGCTCAGATGGGACTCTTACGTCGGCCATCATGGGCCGGATAGGCCGAAGGGCCTATCTCAGATGTGACCCTCTGACTGCAGGTCTTTGTAGCACCTCTGGCAAGTTATACCAGCTAGCTGAGTGGTGTCGCAGCAACAACCCGGCACTCAACGTCAGTCGGATCAAAGGGCCGATTGCGAACTTCAGAAAGGGAAAGATGAGGGAACACACACCAATCCTCAGAGAGGGATCAGAAGTGGAGAGAGTGAGCAATTTCGAGATCCTGGGTGTTAATACCTCTGAAGGATCTAACCTGGTCCCAACATATCGATGCAGCTACAAAGAAGGCGCGGCAGCATTCGGAGTTTGAGGAGGTTTGGTTTGTCAACTAAAACACTCAAAAACTTCTACAGATGCACCATGGAGAGCATTCTGACTGGCTGCATCACCGTCTGGTATTGGGAGGGTTTGTGGGGGGGTAGCTACTGCACAGGATCGAAATAAGCTGCAGAGAGTTGTAAACTTAATCAGCTCCATCATGGGCACCAGCCTCCGTAGTGTCCAGAACACCTTCAAGGAGCGATGCCTCAAAAAGGTGGCATCCATCATTAAGGACGCCCATCTCCCAGGTCATGCCTTGTTCTCATTGTTACCATCAGGGAGGAGGTACAGGAGCCTGAAGACACACACTCAACGATTCAGGAACAGCTTCTTCCCCTCTGCCATCCGATTCCTGAATGGACTTTGAACTCATGAACATTACCTCACTACTTTTCATTTCTATTTTTTACACTACTGAATTAACTACCTTAACTACTGATTTTGTATATATATATATATGAGGGGTGATTGATAAGTTCGCGGCCTAAGGATACATGGATGGTAGGGGTATGGAGGGCTGTGGTCCCGGTTCAGATTGATTGGAGCAGGCAGTTTTAATGGCTTAGCACAGACTAGATGGGCTGAAAGGCCGGATTCTGGGCTGCACTTTTCTATGGCCCTATCAGGTTTCAGCAATGAAGGGTCTCGGCATGTAACGTCAACACTTCATTTCCCTCCATAGCTGCTGGCCGACCTGCTCTTGTTCCTCCGCCGCACCACGTCTCCCTCCTTTCTATTTTGCTTTCTCTCACGGCTTCTCTCTCTCAGCTCTTTGAGCTCTAATTGTCCCAATTTTAATCTCCCGATCTGCCTCTTCCCCTCCTTTCCCTTCCCTCAACCACCACCCCCCCCCTTGCAATACATGGGGCGGCAAGATAGCGTAGCGGTCAGCATAACAGTTTACAGTACCAGCGACCGGGGTTCAATTCCTGCCGCTGCCTGTAAGGAGTTTGTACGTTCTCCCCGTGACTGCGCGGGTTTCCTCCGGGTGCTCTGGTTTCCTCCCACAATCCAAAGATGTACCGGTCTGTATTAATTGGTTGTTGTAAACGGCCCCGTGATTAGGCTAGCGTTAAATCAGGGGACTGCTGGGCCACACAGGTCAAAGAGCCGAAAGGGTCAATAAATAAATTTAAAATCTGTGTCTTCTTTCTTTGCTTCTCTTTGTCTTCCCTCTCTCCCCCCAGCTCTTCTCCTGTCTGCCTCTCTGCCCATGTCCCCTCTGTAACCCCGCTCCCCCTCCCCCTCAACCAACCCACACTCAGCCTAGATTGTGGATTAGCCCCGGAGGCACAGTCACAGCTCCCAGATCCCCGGATGAGGCAGCCGGCAGAATAAATCAGTCAGGGTCCCCCTCCTCTGGGACCTCCCGCCGGGGGGTGGGGGGGGGGGAGACGGGCAGCTGCCTTCCACTCTGACGGAGTGGCCTGAATAAAGGTTAGCCCCTAGGGCTACAAACGTCGGAGAGCAGCTGGGAGGGCGGAGGGGAAGAATAATTAGAGACCAGGCCAGGAGCAAGCTGACAAGGGGGGGTGGGGGCTGGGAAAAGGCCCCTGCCCTGTGGAGATGAATACCGTACAGAGAATTGCACTGAGATCTACACAAGCCCGTCATAATTCACCGGAGACAGGGGCCGCGATCCCAGTCCAGGCTTCCCATGTAACACCACCCTCTGGACATGGAAGGGTCACCAAGGTGGGTCTTTGACGGACACTCCTCTACACCCACTCCCATCCTCAGGCTTAGGGAATCCTCAGGGGGAGGTAGTTGGCCTGAACTCTCACCACACCCTGAAGCCGAGAGAAAACATTTCCACAAGAAACTCAGGTCAACTCATTTCCTGTCTGACACGGTTAAATACATCGCACACCATCCCGTCTGCTTTTCTCATGGCTCACTCTCTCTCTCGAATGGGTCTGGTTCTTATCAACTGATTCCCTAAATCTCCCAAACTGGTCTGTCCATCTGACCGTCTGTCATTCTCTCCCTCCACCTCTCTCTCTCACCCCCTCTCTCCCTCCTTCTTTCTCCCTCTCCCTCCCATCTCATTTTCTCTCTCTCTTTCACTCTCTCCCCCCTCTCTCACCCCACCTCTCTTTCTCCCTCTCTTCTCTCCCTCTCTCCTTCCCTCTCTCTCCACCCCCTCTCCCTCTGTCCCATCTCTCTCTCTCACTCCCTCCCCATCTTTCTCTCTCCCCCTCTTTTCTCTCCCTCTCTCCTCTCTCCCTCTCTCTCTCACTCCCTCCCCATCTTTCTTTCTCCCCCTCTCTTCTCTTCCTCTCTGTTCTCTCCTCTCTCTCTCTCGCAGTCCACACATCACTCTCTCTTCTCCTTTACTCTCTACAATTTTCTCTCTCTCTCCCTGCTCTCCCCTACTACCCCCAAACCCCTTTTCTCTTTCTCTCTCCTCCTATCCCTTTCACACTCACAATCTCCCAAAACCTTGCTCCACCCTGGTGTCTGTATCTTTGTTCTTTCTCTCACTTGTTGTCTCATTCTGTTTTCTCCCAGTTCTCTCTACCTCCCCCTCTCTCTCCCCTGTCTCTCTCCCCTCCCTCCCCCTCTCCCTCCCCCTCCCCCCTCTCTCCCGTCTCTCCCTCTTTCCCCTTTTGACTCTTTCCCTTCTCTCCCTCCTTTCTACCCCTTTTTAGCCACTTTTCCACTTTCTCACTCCACCTCTCCCTCCCTCATACACACATTCCTCTAAAACCCCCCTCCCCATAGTGCTCCCTCTCCCCCCTCTGCCTCATTTTCTCCCTCACTCATTCATTCTCCTAAACCCTCTACCCAACGTGCTGTCTGTACTTCTGTGTGTCCTTTCTCCATCTGTATCACCTCTCTCTCTGTCTCTGTTGTTCTCTATCTCTCTGTCTCCCCTCTCCCCCTCCCTCTCACTCTCTGACTTTCACACTCTCCCCTCTCTCACACACACTCTTCCTGACTCCCTGTCTCTCTCCTTCTCTCCCCACCTCTCTCTCCTCCTCTCTCACTCACTCTCTGACACTCTCTCTCTCCCTCGCTCTCACCCCACCCCCTCTCCTTCTCTCCCTCCTCCTCTCTCTCCCCTCTCCCTCCCCCTCTCCCTCCCCACTCTCTCCCCCTCTCTCCCCTCCCTCCCCACTCTCTCTCCCCTCTCCCTCCCCTTCTCTCTCCCCCCCTCTCCCCCCTCTCTCCTCTCTCCCCCCTCCCTCTCTCTCCCCCTCTCCCCCCTCTCTCCCCTCCCCCCTCTCTCTCCCTCCCCCTCTCTCTCCCCCCTCCCCTCTCTCCCCCCTCTCTCCCTCCCCCTCCCTCTCCCTCTCCCTCTCCCCCTCCCTCTCCCCCTCTCTCTCCCCTCTCCCTCCCCCTCTCTCTCCCCTCTCCCTCCCCCTCTCCCCTCCCCTCTCTCTCCCTCCCCCTCTCTCCCCCCCTCTCCCCTCTCTCTCCCCCCTCTCTCCCCTCCCTCCCCCTCTCTCTCCCTCTCCCTCTCCCCCTCTCTCTCCCCTCTCCCTCCCCCTCTCTCCCCCTCCCTCTCCCCTCTCTCTCCCCCCTCTCCCCTGCCTCCCCTCTCTCTCTCCCCCTCTCTCTCCCCTCCCTCTCCCCCTCTCTCTCCCCTCTCCCTCCCCCTCTCTCTCCCCTCTCCCTCCCCCTCTCTCCCCTCCCCCCTCCCCCTCTCTCTCCCCTCCCTCTCCCCTCTTTCTCCCCCTTCTCTCCCCTCCCTCCCCCTCCCTCCCCCTCCCTCTCCCCCTCTCTCTCCCCTCTCCCTCCCCCTCTCCCTCCCCCTCTCTCTCCCCTCTCCCTCCCCCTCTCTCCCCCCTCTCTCCCCTCTCCCTCCCCCTCTCCCCCTCTCTCCCCTCCCCCTCTCCCCTCCCTCCCCCTCTCCCTCCTCTCTCTCTGCCCCTCCCTCTCCCCCTCTCTCTCTCCCCTCTTTCCCCTCCCTCCCCTCTCTCCCCTTTCTCTCCCCCTCCCTCTCCCCCTCTCTCTCCCTCCCTCTCCCCTCCCTCTCCCCTCTCTCCCCCTCTCTGCTCCCTCTCTCTCCCCCTCTCTCCTCCCTCTCTCTCCCCTCTCCCTCTACCCTCTCCCTCCCCCTCTCTCCCCTCTCCCTCCCCCTCTCCCTCGTCCTCTCTCTCCCCTCTCCCTCCCCCTCTCTCCCCACTCTCTCTCCTCTCCCCCTCTCTCCCCTCCCCCTCTCCCCTCCCTCCCCCTCTCCCTCCTCTCTCTCTGCCCCTCCCTCCCCCCTCTCTCTCTCCCCTCTTTCCCCTCCCTCCCCCTCTCTCTCCCCCTCTCTCCCCTCTCTCTCCCCTCCCTCTCCCTCTCTCCCCCTCTCTGCCCCTCTCTCTCCCCCCTCTCCTCCCTCTCTCTCCCCTCTCCCTCCACCCTCTCCCTCCCCTTCTCTCTCCCCTCTCCCTCCCCCTCTCTCTCCCCCTCTTTCCCCTCTCCCTCCCCTCTCTCTCGCCCTTCTCTCCCCTCTCCCTCCCCCCTCCCCCTCTCTCTCTCCCCCTCTCTCCCTTCTCCCTCCCCCCTCTCCCCCCCTCTCTCTCCCCCCTCTCTCCCCCTTCTCTCCCCTCTCCCTCCCCCTCTCTCTCCTCTCCCTCCCCCCTCTCTCTCTCCTTCCCCCCCTCCCTCCCCCTCTCCCCCCCCCTTCCATTCTGTCATTTCCGTGCAGTATTCCCATCACTGTGTATCAAAGGTGCCCCGGTGGCTGAGGAGCCTTTGGGAATGCCCTGACATCATGAAAGACACGTGTAAAAATACAGATTATTCCGTTCCCAACTCCCAGGACTCGGAATGCTCTCGAAGTGCCTCAGCGATCACTGCAGACTGCAGCGGCAGAAGTTTGCCAGGTGCACACAGCAAGATCCCAGAAGCTCTGCCAAGCAACACCCCTCACGGGGGTCGGTGGTAAATTTATTGTGCTGGTAATTAAGCTTTAGTTAATGAACTAGTTTAAATCCCAGCAAGGACGATGTGGAATTTAAAATCGGTTAATTGAAAAGTAAAAAATGAAGACTCATAAAACTAGTGTCAATAATGGATTGTAGTTAAAGAACCATCGAATACCTAGTCTGGTTTACGAAACAGACACTGTAAAATTACCCAGCAGAACATCCTGTGGTACCAATTAGGCAGAGATCGTTTTAGCCCCTTCAGGGGAGGGGGATAGAAAGACAGAAACAGAGAGAGAGATAGAGACAGAGAGAGACAGACAGACAGAGGGAGAGAGAGAGAGACAGAGAGAGAGAGAGGGAGAGAGAGAGAGTGTGAGGGAGAGACAGACGGAGAGAAAGAGGGAAAGACAAAGGGAGAGAGTGAGAGAGAGGGGAGGTGAGGGAGAAAGAGAGGGAGAGAGTGTGGGGAGGGAGAAGAAAAAGAGAGGGAGAAAGGAGGAGAAAGAGGGGAGGGGAGAGGGGTTAGAGACGGGAGAGAGAGGGAAAGAAAGAGAGGGAGGTGAGAGAGGATGAGAGAGCTGGGAGAGAGAGGGGGAGAGACAGAAGGGAGAGAGGAGGAGGGGAGAGACAGAGACAGGGGCACAGAAAAAGACAGAGAGGTAGGGGGAGAGAGAGAGACAGAGAGAGACAAAAAGACAGAGATGGAGAGAAAGATGGAGAGAGTGAGAAAGAGGGAGAGTAGGAGAAAGAGAGGGAGAGAGTGAGGAAGAGAGGGAAAGAGAGAGGAAGAAAGGGGGAGAGTGGAGAGAGACTGAGGGGAGGGAGAGAGGGAAAGAGAGAGGGAGAAAGGGGAGAGAGAGGGGGAGATAGAGAGACAGAGACAGAGACAGAGAGACGGAAAGACAGAGAGAGGGAGAGAGAGAAAGAGAGAGAGAGGAACTGAGAGACAGAGAGAGACTACATATCGTTCCCTCAAGTCCCTCAGTGGGATTTTCTCCCACAGTCCAGCCCAGGCAGGGTAACCGGTCATTGTAAATTGTCCGGTGATTAGTTTCGGGTTTAAGTCGGGGTGGTCAGGGGTCGCTGAGGCAGCACAGCTTCAAGGGTCAGAAAGGCCCAGTCCGAACAGTATCACTAAGTAAATAAGTTAGTTCAAATTGATTGTCGTTCAACATGAATACAGCCAAACAAAACAACACTCCTCCGGACCAAGGTGAAATATTACCACAAATAAATTAACAAATACATGCCAGCGGACTGACATTCAGCATAAGGTACATTTCCGACGCAAGTTAACAAGCAAACAGGGTAACCACAATACCATAATTTTGAATGGATTCCCTGCTGGAATACTGTAATGCAGACTCCTGAAGAGATACACCACCGAAACGGGCCCTTCAGCCCATCTGGGTCAGTGCTATCAATCAAGCACCCTTCCGCCGTGAACCCCGTTTTACTCCCCGCAGGTTTCTGCACCCCACGCCCTTTGCCCAGGGGTAAAGCGGGGGCGGCGGGGGGGGGGGGTAGCTCACAGCAGCTGGTTAACCCAATAACCCCAGAATCACAATCAAGTTCATTATCACTGACAGACATCGTGCAACTTCCCATCCTGCGGAGCAGGAGAGTGCCGCACATTAAAAAAATGTTACTGCGAGTTACGAGAAGAAAAAAATTAAAATAAATATTTCAAAAAGAGAACAAGACGGCGAGGCAGTGTTCGTGGACCGTTCAGACACCTGAGGAAGACTCGGTCCATAAAACTTTGGGTGTGTCTTCATGATGGTTGCCACCTCTCTGAGGCTGCTTAAATGGTTTGGAATGGACGGGACAAGCCACGGGGCTCGCTTCTAAGAGCCCATGTCCTCAGTGGGGAGGGTTGCACCCGTGATGGGTCTCGTTGAGCCAGTAACCCTCTGGGGCTTTTTTTTCTCACCCCCCCCAACCCCCGATCCTGAGCGCCGGCGCCTCCATATCAGGCCAGGCCAGACCGCTCTCCGCGACCCATCCGTAGGGAATTTGCCCAAGCCTTTGGTGACGAAACAAAGCCGTTGCTGTCCGAGCTGCAGGTCCGGCTCCAGTCGGGCGTGATGGGAGCTCAGCTGAAACGCCGGCCGCTCCCCGCCTCATCCTCTGCCCCTTCGTCTCACCACCTCGGCTGGAGATCCTGAGATAGCTCGGGGAACGGGGAAGGTGGCCAGCTGACCCTGCGTCTCTGCAGCGCCAGTCGGAGCCCCTCCCCAAACACCCCAAAGTGCCCCACTACTGATCTGTTTTGAACACAATCCAGCCGCCTCCTCTCCCCCGTCGCCACAATTAGGGCAAGCGCCTCGGGGTTCGATTGTCAGGAGTCTGTACGTTCTCCCTGGGACTATGTGGGTTTCCTCAGGGTGCCCCGGTTTCCTCCCACGTTACAAGCGCGCACGGTGTGGGCTGGAAGTATGGCGGCACTCACCCAACCCTCCGGCCCGACCCTCGGACAACGTTGGCCTTTGCCGCAAAAAGGCGCATGGAACATGGAAGAAATACTTTATCGTCGCCAAAGAATTGATACTAGAACGTACAATCATCACAGCGATATTTGATTCTGCGCTTCCCGCTCCCTGGAGTACAAATTGGTAGTAAATATTAAAAATTTAAATTATAAATCATAAATAGAAAATAGGAAAATGGAAAGTAAGGTAGTGCAAAAAAGACCGAGAGGCAGGTCCGGATATTTGGAGGGTACGGCCCAGATCCGGGTCAGGATCCGTTCAGCAGTCTTATCACAGTTGGAGAGAAGCTGTTCCCAAATCTGGCTGTACGAGTCTTCAAGCTCCTGAGCCTTCTCCCGGAGGGAAGAGGGACAAAAAGTGTGTTGGCTGGGTGGGTCGTGTCCTTGATTATCCTGGCAGAACTGCTCCGACAGCGTGCGGTGTAAAGTGAGTCCAAGGACGGAAGATTGGCTTGTGTGATGTGCTGCGTCGTGTTCACGATCTTCTGCAGCTTCTTTCGGTCTTGGACAGGACAACTTCCATACCAGGTTGTGATGCACCCCAGAAGAATGCTTTCTATAGTGCATCTATAAAAATTAGTGAGGGTTTTAGGGAACAGGCCAAATTTCTTTAGTTTCCTCAGGAAGTAAAGGCGCTGGTGGGTCTTCTTGGCAGTGGACTCTGCTTGGCTGGACTAATACGACTAATCTATCAACTTTAGTAACCAAGGGTAGGCAGAGGATCCAAGCGAGCTGCAGAGAGTTGTAAACTCAGTCAGCTCCATCATGGTCACTAGCCTCGCCAGCATCTAGGGTAACTTCAAGGAGCAATGCCTCAAAAAGGCGGCATCAATCATTAAGGACCCCCGTCACCCGAGTGACTCCAGTGATTGATTGCTAACTTTCTACATTCTTTTTCCAATTTACCACAGCAGTGCACTTACAGATGGGGCTGCACTTACACCACTAGATGTACAGTACTGTGAAAAGCCCCAGGCACACATATATACAGTACCAGGGTGCCTCAGACTGTAGTAATTTTATGAATTGCACTGTACTGCTGCCACAAAAAAAAACAAGTTTCCTGACATCTGTGAGTGATGATAAACCTGATTCTGATCTGGGTCTCTATTGTGGACTGAGAGCAGGAAGGGGGCAGGGAGAGGAGGATCAGTGTTAGGGAAAGGGGAAGGGAGAGGGGAGGGAGCAGGAAGCACCAGAGAGACATTCTGTAATGATCAATAAACCAATTGTTTGGAATCCAATGACCTTGCCTGGTGTCTCAGGGCTGGGTGTGTCCGCATCTCCATCAGCCCCCCACCCCACCACCCCTGGCACTCCTTCTCTGCCACCTGACCCAAGGTTGCCTCAAGATTCAGGAGAGAAGATTTAGGATGGAGATGAGGAGAAATTGTTTTTCCCAGAGAGTGGTGAATCTGTGGAATTCTCTGCCCAGGGAAGCAGTTGAGGCTTCCTCACTAAATATTTTTAAGAAACAGTTGGATAGGTTTTTACATAGTAAGGGAATTAAGGGTTATGGGGGAAAGGCAGGTCGATGGAGCTGAGTTTACGGACAGATCAGCCATGATCTTATTGAATGGCAGGGCAGGCTCGATGGGCCGGATGGCCTACTCCTGCTCCTATTTCTTATGTTCTCATGACCAACACCCCTCCCGCGGCACTCCACCCTCAACACTCCAAACATCCTTTGCTCCCACCAGATTTGCAAATTCACTGTCTGCTCCATATTGACAAATACTGAACTGTGCAAAAGTCTTAGGCATATAAATTAAAAAAAGGCATCCGTTAGTCTTGCGGGACCATGGATCTGCGCCTGGAAAGTCTTCACTCTCCAGGGCGCAGGCCTGGGCAAGGTTGTATGGAAGACCAGCAGTTGCCCAGGCTGCAAGTCTCCCCTCTCCACG
This sequence comes from Mobula birostris, assembly GCF_030028105.1. NCBI lineage: Eukaryota > Metazoa > Chordata > Chondrichthyes > Myliobatiformes > Myliobatidae > Mobula > Mobula birostris. The sequence goes on along the minus strand of NC_092379.1, from coordinate 7,687,141 downwards.
ACACGGATGTTGTCCAAGGGAAGGGGATTAGGACCCATACAGCTTGGCACCGGTGTCATCGCAGAGCAATGTGTGATTAAGTGCCTTGGTCAAGGACACAACACGTTCCCTCGGCTGGGGCTCGAACTCATGACCTTCAGGTCGCTAGTCCAATGTCTTAACCACTTGGCCACGTGCCCACATATTACTGCAGTACTGTGCAAAAGTCTTAGGCACATATGCAGTATATAACTAGGGTGCCTAAGACTTTTGCACAGTACTGCAGTAATTTTATGTCTTGCACTGTACTGCTGCCACAAAAAAAATCTAATTTCGTACCCCCTCCCGCGGTGCTCCACCCTCGCCATTCCCAACTTCCTTTGCTCCTTCCAGATTTACAAACTTGCTCTTTGCTCCACGTTGACAAATGCATTGACTTGTGAAAACTCTTAGGCTCCTTAGCTATATTATATTATATATCTATATAATGCACAGTGCTGTATGTCGCCTCTTTATTAGAGTCCCCCAGTTTACAACAGGTCTCACCAATGCAGGGGAGGCTGCGTCGGGATTGGGCGGTGGGGGGGGGGGGGGCGCTTCGCCGAGCACCTTTGTTCCACCAGCCAAAAGCAGAACCTCCCGGAGGCCAAATGTTTTAATTCTGATTCCCACTCCCGTTCTGACATGTCAGTCCACGGCCTCCTCTTGTGCCAAGGCGAGGCCACCCTCGGAGTGGAGGAGCGACACCTCGCATTCCACCTGAGTAGCTGCCAACCAGAGAGCGGGAAGATCATTTCCACCTTCCAGTAAAAAAATTCTGACCCTCTCCACTATTCCTCTGTTCCCTACTCTGACATTCTGCCTCTTCTCACCTTCCCCCTCCTCCTTCCCTTTCTCCCATGGTCCACTCTCCTCTCCTATCAGATTCCTTCCTCTCCAGCCCTTGACCTTTCCCACCCACCTGGCTACCTGTCTTCACCTCTCACCTTCCAGCTATCCTCTACCAGCTCCCCCCCACCATCTTCCCCCTTCCTTCTCAGTCCTGAAGAAGGGTCTGGGCCTGAGGTGTTGATTGTTTATTCGTCCCAATAGACAATAGGTGCAGGAGTAGGCCATTCGGCCCTTTGAGCCAGCACCGCCATTCACTGTGATCATGGCTGATCATCCACAATCAGTATCCAGTTCCTGCCTTATCCCCATAATCTTTGATTCCGCTATCTTTAAGAGCTCTATCCATCTCTTTCTTGAAAGCATCCAGAGACTTGGCCTCCACAGCCTTCTGGGGCAGAGCATTCCATATATCCACCACTCTCTGGGTGAAAAAGTTTTTCCTCAACTCCATTCTAAATGGCCTATCCCTTATTCTTAAACTGTGGCCTCTGAATCTGGACTCACCCATCAGCAGGAACATGCTTCCTACCTCCAGCGTGTCCAACCCCTTAATAATCTTATATGTTTCAATAAGATCCCCTCTCAGCCTTCTAAATTCCAGAGTATACAAGCCCAGTCGCTCCAATCTTTCAACATGTGACAGTCCCGCCATCCCAGGAATTAACCTTGTGAACCTACGCTGCACTCCCTCAATAGCAAGAATGTCCTTCCTCAAATTTGGAGACCAAAACTGCACACAATACTCCAGGTGTGGTCTCACCAGGGCCCTGTACAGCTGCAGAAGGACCTCTTTGCTCCTATACTCAATTCCCCTTGTTATGAAGGCCAGCATGCCATTAGCTTTCTTCACTGTCTGCTGTACTTGCACGCTTGCTTTCAGTAAATGCCGTGGATGCTGCCGGACCGGCTGGGTTCCTCCAGCCTCTCGCGTGGGATGCTTTGGATTTCCAGCTCCCGCAGATTTTCCGCCGCGTTACCATGTCGACCAGGAGCTGGGCGCTACGGTGGTGTCGCTGTGCAGCGATGGAGCGGACGAGCGCAGGGGAAAGGAGAGGAAAACAGCCATTTGCCGGCGGGATTCCCCCCCCCCCCGGGATTAGTTTGCGGTGTTTGGGAGTCGAACACATAACACTCAGGTGGAGGGTCACCACCCCCCGGGAGACAGCCGGCATCACAGCGCCTTGGGGAACATCTGCCTTCACACATAGACTGTGTCCGCAAGCACGTGTGAAACATCTGGATCTTCAAGCCGGCACCTAGGTGTGAGATGGGAGCAGACTCCTGCGTCACCCTCGCACCTCTGCGCTGTTTAACATCCTCTTTGATGTGGAGATAGTCCCCCCCCCCCGCCCATCCCCATCCCAATAAATTACACCGAAGCATCATAAGTACAACGCAAGCAACACTGGACAGGCCACTCGCCCATGGGTTATGCCCATCTTGATGTCAGTCTGCACGAAATACCTTCCTTCTGTCTATCGTCCACGTCCCACTGTTCCCTTCACAGTTACGCGTCTAAAACCCCTTCACCTGACCCCGCCACTAACACAATAACCCTTTCCAGACACTCTGCGGAAAAAAAGACTTGCCCGTCACATCGCCTTTAAGCCACCCCTCTTCCCAGCCTTGAAATCGCGTCCTCGGACGCGCCCTGGGGAACAGATTCTGGCTCCCTGCCCTGTCCATATCACTCTCCCCCTCTCAGCCGCCAAGAGGTTACAGCATCACAGTCTGGTGCGGAGGTAGGGGGGCGGGGGGTTGCATGACACAGGACTGAAATAAACTGCAGAGAGTTGTAAACTTTGTCAGTTCCATCGTGGGCACCGGCCCCCGTAGTGTCAGAATCTGGTTCATTATCACCGGCATGTGACGTGACATTTGTTAACTTAAGCAGCAGCGGTTCAATGCAACACATAATGTAGCAGAGAAAGGAATAATTATAATAAATAAAATGAAAAATAATAATAAATAAACAAATAAATCAATTACGTATATTGAACCGATTTTTAAAAAACGTGCAAAATCAGAAATACTCTATATCAAAAAAAAAGTGAGGTAGTCTCCAAAGATTCAATGTCCATTTAGGCAACACACATCAAAGTTGCTGGTGAACGCAGCAGGCCAGGCAGCATCTCTAGGAAGAGGTGCAGTCGACGTTTCGGGCCGAGACCCTTCGTCAGGACTAACTGAAGGAAGAGCTAGTAAGAGTTTTGAAAGCTACCAGCTCTTCCTTCAGTCAGTCCTGACAAAGGGTCTCGGCCCGAAACGTCGACTGTACCTCTTCCTCGAGATGCTGCCTGGCCTGCTGCGTTCACCAGCAACTTTGATGTGCATTGCTTGAAATTCCAGCATCTGCAGATTTCCTCGTGTTTGCGATGTCCATTTAGGAATCGGATGGCAAAGGGGAAGAAGCTGTTCCTGAATCGCAGAGTGTGTGTCTTCAGGCTCCTGTACCTCCTGCCTGGTGGTAACAATGAGAAAAGGTGACACCTTCACGGAGTGATGCCTCAGAAAGGCAACATCCATTATTAAGGACCCCCGTCACACAGGACATTGCTGCTGCTGTATATTTAGACTTGCTGTGATTCACAATTTTTACTGCAATGTGCTGCTGCCACATAACAACAAATTTCACCACGTGCGCCAGTGGTATTAAACCCGATTCTATTTCCGAAACTGAAGGGTCTCGGCGTGAAACGTCGACTGTGCCTCTTCCTAGAGAATCTGCCTGGCCTGCTGCGTTCACCAGCAACTTTGATGTGTGTAGCTTGAATTTCCAGCATCTGCAGAATTCCTCATGAATGCACAGTGGGATGTGTTGTTTACATCAGCGACCAACGCAGTCCGAGGATCGGGCTGGGGGCAGCCTATAAGTGTCGCCATGCTTCCAGTGCCAACATAGTGTGCCCACAACTCACTAACCCCAACCGGTCCGCCTTGGGACTGTGGCAGGAAACCGGATCACCCGGAGGAAACCCACGCGGTCACAGGGAGAATGTACAAACTCCTCGCAGGCAGCGGCGGGAATCAAACCCGGGTCGGTGATCACAGGCACTAACCGCTACATTACCATGTCGCCAGGCGCCGCAATAGTGTAGCGATTACCACGATGTTATTACAGTTCTGGGCAACCTGGAGCTCGGCGTTCCATCCCGGCGCCGTTCAGCAAGGGGAGTCTGTACGGTCTCCCCATGACCGCGTGGGTTTCCTTGGGTGCTCCGGTTTCCTCCCACAGTCCAAAGGCAAACCAGGTATGTTAATTGGTCATTGTAAACTGTCCCGCGATGAGGTTAGGGTTAATCAGATCGCTGGGGCAGTGCGGCTCAAAGGGCCAGAAGGGCCCACCCTGTGTTGTAAATAGATAGAGAGATAGAGAGATAGATAGATAGATAGAGAGAGAGAGATAGAGATAGAGAGATAGATAGAGAGATAGATAGATAGACAGATAGATAGACATATGGATAGATAGATAGATAGATAGATAGACAGACAGATAGATAGAAAATAGACAGATAGATAGATACACAGACAGATAGATAGATATACAGACAGATAGACAGAGACAGATAGATAGACAGACAGACAGATAGATAGATAGACAGGTAGATAGATAGACAGACAGATAAATAGATAGATAGAGAGAGAGAGAGAGAGAGAGAGAGAGAGAGAGAGAGAGACAGATAGATAGAGAGATAGATAAATAGATAGATAAACAGATAGATAGACAGACAGGTAGATAGAGAGATAGATAGATAGGTAAACATAAGGTTTAGTAGGTTAATTGTATCACGGATTGTCCATTTGGTCCTGGTATACTGGTGTCCAGGGAATAGAAGAACGATGTATCCAATGTTGCTTTCTTCTTGATGGCCTTTTTAGTGTGTGGCTTCATCAAACTGCCTATCAAGCAGGGGTTCCCAGCCTGTGGTCCTCAGACCATTGGTCCATGGCATAAAGAAGGTTGGAAACCCCTGATCTAGAGCTTAAGCTTCCACCGTTCCCACTGTTGCCAAAGTGGGCTTGGCCTCATTGACCTGTGATGTTCCATTCAGCTGGACATCACCTGACCTTCGTTAAAAAAAAAGTTTCCACGGCGGACACCCTCTGCTTGTTACTGCAAGATGTTCCCTTCTTGTTGTTATCATGGGGTACAGGTGGAGGAGCCAGAAGACCCACGCACTCAACAACTCAGGGACAGCTTCCTCCCCTCTGCCATCAGGTTTCTGAATGGACATTTTTAAAAGTGTACTTATTCATTTACGGGATGTGGGCATCGCCAACTAAGCCAGCATTTATTGCCCGTCCCTCGTTGCCCTTGATAAAGTAGTGACGAGCTGGCTGCTTGAACCACGACGGTCCCTGAGGTGTAGGTACACCCACACCCACACCGAACCCATGAACACTCCCTCAGTACTTCTCTCAACAGGGCCTCTGCTTCCTTAGGAGCCTGCGGAGATTCGGCATGACATCTCAAACCTTGACAAACTTCGATAGATGTGCGTTGCCCAGCTGCATTATGGCCTGGTATGGGAACACCAACGCCATTGGACAGAAAATCCTACAAAAGCTGGTGGATTCATTTGGCTGAGTACATTATGGGTAAAGCCCTCCCAATCATTGAGCACATCTACCGGAAACGCTGTTGCAGGAAAGCAGCATCGATTATCAGGGATTCCCACCACCCAGGTCATGCTCTCCTCTCACTGCTACAGTCAGGTAGGAGGTACAAGAACCTCAGGACTCACACCACCAGGTTCAAGAATAGTTACTAGTCCTCAACCATCAGGCTCTCAAACAAAAAAGGGAATAACTTCACTCACCTCATCATTGAAATGTTCCCACCACCGATGGACTAATCTTAAGGATTCTTTATCTTGTTATTTCATGTTCTCGTTATTTATTGCTATTTATATTTGCATTTGCACAGTTTGTTGTCTTCTGCACTCTGGTTGATCTTTCATTGATCCTGTTTACAGTTACTATTCTATAGATTTGCTGAGTATGCCCGCAGGAAAATGAATCTCTGGGTTGTATGTGGTGACATATCTGTACTGATAATAAATATACTTTGAAGTTTGAATTTTGTTCTTATTTAATTTAATTTTTTATATATGCTTTGTGTGGTATTTTTATAGTTTTTTATTATTATGTTTTGCAATGTACTGCTGCCGCAAAAGTACAAACTTTATGACATATGCCAGTGATATTAAATCTGATTCTAATTCTGATCCTGGTTATAATCCTCCAATCTGAAGATAACAGATTGGCCACCTCGTACTGGAGATGAAGAGAAACTGTCACAGACAGTTGGTGGGAGGGAGGGCGGGAGGGATAGCTCTGTGAGCCAGTATGGACAATGGGCAGAATGGCCTCATCATGGGGAAAATCAAGGACAGTGTCCAGCCCCGTGCCTTGAAGATATCTCCGTGTCCACAAACAGTAGTGAGATGTATGGCTTCCTTGTTCAGAAGCACAATACCAGGGCTGGAGAAACGTCGGGCGCCATGGTATGGCTGCAGTTAGAGCAATGCTATTGCAGGTCAGAGTGTTCCGGAGTTCAGAGTTCAAGTCCGGCACCGTTCTGTGAGGAGTCTCTGTCCGTCCTCCCCGTGGAATGCGTGGGTGTTCCAGTTTCCTAATGACGTTTTGTGCAGTCGCTAAGTCGAGTCTGACCCTTCGTGGCCTCATTGTCCCCTGTACACCAAGCCTTCTTGTTGGAACCTGCCTCTCTAAGGTCCCCCAAGGTCTTACGCGTTGTCTGAGTGATATTATCTATCCATCATAGCCTCTGTCGTCCTGTCCTTCTTTTACCGTCTGTTTTACCCAACATGAGAGTCTTCTGTCCGAGGAATCCTGTCTTCTCATGATGTGGCCAGAATATTTCAGCTTTAGTCCCACGATCAAGCCTCCTAGTGAGCAGTCTGGCTGTATTTCTTCAAGTATCGACTTGTAGGATCTTCTTGCTGTCCAACGAGCTCTTGGAGTCCAGCCTCCAAGTTCGAAGGCGTCGATTCTTTTGTTTTCAGCCTTACTAATATCAGGACATAAACCACAGTTAAAGACACTTGGACAGCGTCAGAAAGGAAAGGTTTTGGGGGATATGGATCAAACGATAACAAATTAGATTGTGGTCGTGGTTAGCATGGCCCAGTTGGGCCGAATGGCCTGTTTCTTTGCAGTATGACTCTATAATAGTCCAGCTCTCACAACTGGAAATACCATAGACTTGACTATATGAAGTGCAAGGCTGTCTCATTAGAAAAGATGAGGAGGAATTTCTGTGCCAGGGGGTGGTGAAGCTGTGAAATTTATTGCCACAGATGGCTGTGGAGGTCAGGTCATTGGAGACGTGTAAGGTGGATGTTGGATAAACTTTTGCACAGTAGGGGAAATGGGAAAAGGTGGGTAGGTGGAGATGAGTCCATGGCCAGATCAGCCATGATCTTATTGAATGGTGGAGCAGGCTCGACGGGCCAGATGGCCGACTCCTGCTCCTATTTTGTATGTTCTTATGTTCTTGATCAGTCAGGGCATCAAAGGTTACGGGGAGAATCTCGACTGGAGTCGAGAGGGATAATCAATCAGCCATGATGGAATGGCAGACCAAGCCTAATGGACTGAATGGCCTAGCTCTGCTCCCATATCTTATGGTCGTACGCACTCACTCCACCACTGGGTGCCTTCAAGCTGGAGGACACAGACGCAGTGTCCTTGCTGAGGTTGGTCATTGGTATTGGAATCGTACTGAGACAGAGAGAAAAGCTTGGCCTTGCGGATTGTTCATTCAGATCAGATCATTACACAGTGCGCTGAGGTAGAACAAGGCAAAACGATATCAATGCAGAACAGTGTGATAGCTACAGTGAAAGTGCGGTTCAGGTAAGTGATGGAACTGCAAGACCGTAACGAGGAAGTTTGTGAGAACAGGAGAACATCTTATTGCAGAAGAGGGTCTTTCAAGAGGCCAATAACAGTGGGGTAGAAACTGTCCTTAAGCCTGGTGGTACGCGCTTTTGGGCTTTTGTATCGTCTGCCCGATGGGAGAAGGGAGAAGAGACAATGCGTGTGGAGGGTGGGGTCTTTGATGATGCTGGTTGCTTTACTGAGGCAGCAAGAAGCATGGGCAGAGTCCTTAGAGGGGAGACTGTTTCCTGCGATGTGATTGAGCTCTGTCCACAACTCTCTGCTGTTTCTCGTGGTCACAGGCAGAGCCGTTGCCAAACCAAGCCGAGATGAATCCGGACAGAATGCTTTCTGTGGAGCATCGATAAAAATTGCTCAGGCTCAAGGATTCAAAGTACATTTAGCATCAAAGTTTGTATGCAGTTTACAACCCAGAGATTCGTCTGGCCCGCAGACAGCCGCAAAACAAATTAAACCTTGGGACCCGTTCAAACAGAAACATCAACCTCCCCCATGCGCACAAAAAAAACAAATCATGCCAAGTGGCAACAAGAAAATCAACTGCCCCCCCCGCACAAACACACACAAAAGAAACAAATTGTGCAAACAGCAGTAAGAACATTAACCCCACACACGCAAACAAAACAAATTGTACCAACAGCAACAAAACCATTAACCCTACACTCAAAAAAACAAACCCCGCCAGACAGCAACAAAACATCAACTCTCCCACACAAGAAAATTGCACAAAAAGCAACAAGAACATTAACCCTCACACACACAAAAAAACCCTGCCAAACAGCAACAAGAACATCAGTCCCCCACTGAAAAAAAAAACAAATTGTGCAAACAGCAACAAGAAAATTAACCCTTCCCCAAATGCAACAAAAAAAAACAAATTGTACGAATAACAACAAGGATACCTTGTGACATTGGCACATTGTAAATTAATGCATTGAGGAGTTTACTGCAGTCAATGAATAAAGCAGAGTGTCTTGTTCGTTTATCTTATAAATAAAGTATACATTTGGGGAAAAAAAAATTAATGCTAACTACATCCAAAAATGGAGAGTCAACAACTCTGAATTCATATTGATGTTTTTTTCTGCAACAGATCAGTTGTTCCCTGTGAGTCATAGTCACAGAGTCACAGGGTCAGAGAATGACACATCATAGAAACAGGCCCTTCAGCCCATTGAGTTTGTGCTAAACATCAGCCAGCCTTTCACACTAATCTGACATTTATAGTCATAGTCATACTCATACTTTATTGATGCTGGGGAAAATTGGTTTTCATTAATGTATGACTATGACTATGACTATGACTTATCCCATTTCTTTTTTTAAATTCTCCCCACATTCAACTCCCTCCCCCCCCCCCCAGATTCTATCACCCAGACACACCCTGAGGACAAGTAATTCACAAACCCACTCGACTCTGAAGTGCGGTAGGAAACTGGAGTACCCAGAGCTTTTGGTTGGGGACCGGAGCTGCTAATGCTCCCTATAATCCCAGCAATAAAACTGGGATACACTTGGAGACAAGCCAAAGAATTCATCCCACACACTAGGACCCACACTTATAAAACCATAAGACAAAGCAGCAGAATTAGGCCATTCGGATCTTCAAATCTGCTCTGTCATTTCATTATAGCAGATTTATGATACCACTCAACCACATTGCCCTGCCTTCTCTCCGTAACCTTTGACACCCTTACTAATCAAGACCCATCAACCTCTGCTTTAAATAGTGACTTGGCCTCCACAGCCACCTTTGGCAATGAATTACACAGATTCACCGCGCTTTAGCTAAAGAAAGTCCTTAAGACCGGCCTTTATGCTGGCCTTTATTAATCAGAGCATTGAGCACAGGAGTTGGGATGAAATGTTGAAATTGTATAAGGCACTGGTGAGGCCAAATTTGGAGTATTGTGTACAGTTCTGGTCACTGAATTATAGGAAAGATGTCAATAAAATTGAGAGAGTACAGAGAAGATTTACCAAAATGTTGCCTGGGTTTCATCTCCTAAGTTACAGAGAAAGGTTGAACAAGTTAGGTCTTTATTCTTTGGAGCGTAGAAGGTTGAGGAGGGACTTGATAGAGTTATTTAAAATTATGAGGGGGATTGATTGAGTTGACGTGGATAGGCTTTTTCCATTGAGAGTGGGGGAGATTCAAACAAGAGGACATGAGTTGAGAGTTAAAGGGCAAAAGTTTAGGGGTAACATGAGGGGGAACTTCTTTACTCAGAGAGTGGTAGCTGTGTGGAACGAGCTTCCAGCTGAAGTGGTTAAATTGGACAGTAATATGGACAGGAAAGGAATGGAGGGTTATGGGCTGAGTGCAGGTCGGTGGGACTAGGTGAGAGTAAGAGTTCGGCACGGACTAGAAGGGCCGAGATGGCCTGTTTCCGTCCTGTAATTGTTATCTGGTTATATGGTTATAAGACCATAAGAGATAAGAGCAGAATTAGTCTATTTGCAACATCGAGTCTGCTCTGCCACTTCCTGATGGCTGATCATTTTCCCTCTCATCCCCAATCTCCTGCCTTCTCCCCTTATCTCTTCACACCCTGACCAATCAAGAGTCTAGCAACCTTCCCTTAAATCTACCCAATGTCCTGGGCCAACGAATTCCACAGATTCACTACTCTCTGGCTAAAAAGTTCCTCCTAACCTCTGCTCTAAAGGGATGTCCTTCAATTCTGAGAGTGTGCCCTCTGGTCCTTTTAGAAACATTCTCTCCATCCAGCTGCAGTTTGACTGAGTTCCTGCACATGGCTCTGATCCCCAAGATCTCCAGGACACCTATATCAGTGTAACAACAGTCGCAGCGTGGATTGGGGTTTAAGGAATGGAGGAGAGAGGTCAGCGACATTCTGGGGCAACTGGGACCATCTTCAGTTCGGATTATAATGACTTTCCCATTCATAATTTGCTCCTTTTGGTCCAATTGGACCGTGATGACAATGATGCAAATCTAAACTTGTCCTATTGCTAGATTCAAAGTTCAGAATCAGAATCAGGTTGAATATCACCGGCACATGTCGTGAAATTTGTTGTCTTTGCAGCACCAGTAAAATTTGTGAAGTAGTGTTTTTGGTTTCAAGGTCCATTCAGAATTTGGATGGCAGAGGGGAAGAAGTTGTTCCTGAATCATTAAGTGTGTGCCTTCAGGCTTCTGTACCTCCTCCCTGATGGTAGCAATGAGAAGAGGGCATGTCCTGGGTGATGGGGTCCTCAATGATAGACACCACCTTTCTGAAGCATCCTTGAAGGTGTCCTGGATACTACAGCGGCTAGTGCCCATGATGGAGCTGACTGAGTTTACAACTCTCTGCAGCTTCTTTCAATCCTGTGCAGTAGCGCTCCCCCCACCACCCCACCTCCCCATACCAGATGCTGATGCAGCCAGTCAGAATGCTCTCTACTGTCATGGTCTGGTCCGTGAAGTCCACATTCCGGTTCACGGTCCGGTCCGTGGACTCAGGACTCCAGGTCTTCCAGCTGTCCCTTGTTTGAGTTAATCACAGGCAGCTGATTCCCATCTTGGGGCTTGGAATATAAGTAGCCTTGGGGTTGAGTGTGAGCTGCTGGATTGTTTTGTCAAGATCCCCTGGGAGCAACCTGCCAGTGGAAGGCTAGAGCGGTCAATTGCCATCTTTAGGCCGTGTTGGGGAACCATCCCCTCATGGAGCCTTGCTGTCAGTAGTCAGAGCTGTCTTTGCGGTATGGATTCGGCTGTTTCCCGAACCAGCTGAGTGGCTGCCAGCCACTCCGAGCTAGGTAGGGATCCAGCTGTTTCCATAGCCAGCTGAGGTTGCTGGCCGAACTGAGACTCGGAGCTTCCCCGGAGCAGAGATGGAACTGTTTGTCTTTCTTTGGTGTTGTCTCTTCTCCCTGCCTTCGTGGGGTAAGCCAGGCCATTTTGCCGTTGCCCTGCGGGGGGATCTATCTTGTCTTGTCTTTACCTCCGTGGGGTAAGTCAGGCCGTTTTGCTGCTGCCCTGCAGGGGGTCATGTCTTGCTTTGTCTTGTCCTTGCCTCCGTGCGGTAAGTCAGGCCATTCTGCCATTGCCCTGCAGGGGGTCATGTCTTGCCTTGTCTTTGCCTCTGTTGGGTAAGTCCAGCTGTTCTGTCATTACCCAACAGGTAGACCTGTCCCACCTTGGTGTGGAGAGGTTGAGTCCTGGCTTGCCTAAGTATAAGTCCCAGCTCTGTCTATGTACTGTCCTGTCTCATGTTGGTGTCATGTTAACGATGAATCCTGGCTTTTCGAAGGACAAATCCTGGCTCTATGTTGATGTTCAGTTCCCAGTCGGTCTCTCAGCTCCAGCCTCTGAGTTATCAGCCTCCGCAAGCTCAGAATCCCAGACCCCAGCCAGCAGCCAAGCTCAGGATCCCAGACCCCAGCTGGCAGCCAAGCTCCAAGAACTCAAGCCTCAAGGATCCCAAGCCAAGCTCCAAGAACCCAAGCCTGAAGTCCCCAGCTTCCAAGTTCATGACCCAAGGCCCCAGCCTCAAGCCTCAAGAGCAAAGACCCCAGCCTGTCTCCAAGCTCAGGCCTCTAGACCCCAGCCACGTCATGTCCTTGCCTAGTTCTGGGGTTTGAGCCAGAGGCAAGACCTAGGTTCTGGGTCCTTGTCCAGTCTTGGGCTTGGAGTTGAAGCCTTGTCTCCTAGTCCATGGTTTCCAATCCTGGTCCCACTTTCCCTAGCCCAAGTCTGCATTCTTGCCCCTGCTCCTGGTCTGAATCCTGTCACATCCCTACTCTAGTCAAGTCCTGTTCCTTGTACTTCAGTGTCTATGTTTCGCATTTGGGTCCGTTCCCAACACCCCACTGTGACACTTACAATACATCTGTAGAAATTGACATACCAAACCTCACCAAACTCCTAATGAAATATAGCCAAGCAAATTTAATGTCAAAGTGCATATATGTCACTATACACAACACTGAATTTTATTTTCTTGCAGGCATTCACAGTAGAACAAAACAACTACAACAGTTATCCATGCTGAACTAGGAGCCAGATGGCCCATATTTCTCTCAGCCTGGCCTATCCACCTCCCTGTCAAGGTGCCTTTTAAACATCGTTAATGTACCTGGTGGGTGGTGGTGTGGAGTTATGTCTCTACCAAAGGAGGTGTAAGGGGCTCCTTCCCTCTGCTAGACTGCAGGTCACCCTCTGGCAAGGTGTAACCACCCCATCCCCAAAATCAGAGACATGTGAAGCCACGGGAGCAGGTGGTGGATGGTCGTACGAGCAGCCGGTGCAGATCACAAGTCCTGGTTATGTGACCACTGACGCCAGGCAGACAATCTCTGAAGAGTATTGATAATGGCTGGGGGCAGGTCACCTGTCTTGTAAAGACACTGCCCAGAAGAACACGATGGCAAACCGCTTCTGTAGAAAAGTTTGTTAAGAACAATCGTGGTCAAAAACCATGATCGCCCACATCATACGACAGGACACAAAATGGATGAATGTACCTGCCTCAACCACTTCCTCTAGCGCTTTGTTCTCTTTACGGAAGACCTGTATTTTCACATTTTTTAATAGAATAGGCTGTGTTTATGCGGCAGTTACAACATGGCAGGTTAAGGGGGCACCACTTCACTCAGAGTGTGGAACGAGCCACCAGCGGAAGTGGTGGGTGTGGGTTCGATTGCAGAATTTAGAAGAAGTTTGGGTAGGTGCATGAATGGGAGGGGTGTGGTTCGGGTGCCGGTCAGTGGGACTAGGCAGAGTAACAGTTCAGCATGGACTAGATGGGCCAAAGGGCCTGCTTCTCTGCTACAGACACAAAATGCTGGAAGAACTCAGCAGGCCAGGCTGCATCCGTGGAAATGAACAAATGGTCAACGTTTTGGGTTTGTAGCAGCGGTATAGTGCAATACAAGAAAAATGACTACCGGAAATAGATAAAAGTTAAAGTGGTGGCCAGCTCCACTTTACAGTGCCAGTAAATCGAGCTTTTCAATTCCTGCGGCTGTCTGTAAGAAGTCTGTACAATCTCCCCACGTGACTACAGAGAGAGAGAGACAGAGAGAGATTAATAAGTAAAAGAGAGTGAAACAGACCTGGGTCACTGTGTGTGCAAGAGCCAGCTGTGGCGCCGAGGGAGCACCACCCCACCAGGAGGGCCCCCTTTCGATTACGCGGTGTCTCCGCCGATGGTGTAATCGAAAGGGGAAAACTTAAATCCAGGCCGCTATCTGTAGAATAGATTAATAGTGTTACAGGACTATCACCGTACCGTGGGGGGGGGGGGTGCGCCATGGTAGCGTACTGATGCATTTACAGCTCGGGGCGTCGGAGTTTAGAGTTCACTTCCGCGTCCTCTGTAAGAGTTTGTGCATCCTTCCTGCAATTATATTTTTTTTATTTATTGAGATATAATATGGAGTAGACCCTTCCGAGCCCCACTGCCGAGCAATCCACCAATTTAACCCTAGCCTAACCATGGGACAATTTACAACGACTGATTAACCGAGCAACCAATACGTCTTTGGAAGATGGGAGGAAACCAGAGCACTCGGAGGAAATCTATGCAGTCATGGGGAGAACGTCCAAACAGCCAGCCTGGGTCACCTGTACCATACACCATACTACTATGCCACGTGTTTGTGGGTTTCCTCCAGGTGCTCCAGTTTCCTCCCACTGGCCAAAGATGTACTGGTTAATAAGTTAATTGGCCAATTGCCCTGTGATTAGGCTAGGTAAAGCGGTGGTTTGCTGGGCAGTGTGGTTCGGTGGGCGGGAAGGTCCTGTTCTGCACTGTACCTCTAAGTAGAAAAATACAAAAAAAATCCTATGATGCTTCATGCAGAAGTGATGAAAAATTAACCCCAAGATAATGTAGGAGGTAAATATATATACTGGTAGGTCAGTCAGTGAGGTAGGCAATGTATTGAAAGGATCCAAAGGTTCATTTATTATCAAAGTGTGTATGCAGTATACATCTCTGAGATTTGCCTTCTCCCGATAGCCATGAAACAAAAAAACATGGAAGTCTTCAAAGAGAAACATCAATCCCCCCCAGCACAAAAATAAAAAGCTCTCGCAATCGCACCGAACAGCAGCAAGAACATCGAACCCCAAATTTCCAACCCCCACCCTCGCGCAAAAAAAAACAATCCCGGTTGGTAAATGGAGCTTGACCGCAAATGCACTAGGAAACAGTTCAAGATGTGTCCTCCTTCCTCTCAGGGAAGTGGGAGCGAGCACAGGAGTTTATGGAGGAAACTTCCAGGCCTTAGGATTGCAGCCCATGGTGAGTGATGGATGGGAGGCCACGGGTGAACTGCATGAAGGTCACACGGGCCCAGTGTGGAGAAACCAGGTCACCAGCCTTTCCCGAAATCACTAATCAGCGTTGAATCAAGTCTTTCTGCCCCATTTGCACCCTCTCCCGTGCCAGGCCTGGAAGTGAGTGTGAGGCAATGCCTCAGACAACGCCTTTGGCCGGTGGCGGATGGATAGATGGGCCAGTTTTCCAGCGCTCACCAGTGGGCTCAACAGCAGAGAGAGGCCCGGACCCCAGCAAAACACACACACACACACACACACACACACACACACACACACACACACACACACACACACACACACACACTCACACACACACAGGACCTCCGCGATCTCCATGCAGACCGCGTGCGCAAAGTGCTGGAAGAACTCAGCAGGTCGGGCGGCATCTGCGGAAGGGAATTAAACAGTCGACGTTTCGGGCCGAGTCCCTTCTTCCCAGCGCCGGTCCTGACCCCCCCCCCCCCGGGGGGCTCTGGCTTCACCCGCTCAAGCGAGAGAGGAGGAGAGGAACGCGACGAAGAGCAGTCCACACGTGAAGGCAACCGGCAGTTGGCTTTCTGAACGTTAGCAAGCCATTTCAAGGTCAAAGACATCACCAGCCTGAAGTCACCCTTTGAAAACGTCTCTATTTACAAAGATACCATTTTGACAGCCACTGGCGCCGCCCCTTTAATTTCACATTATCCGCTTGCCCTAATAATATCCTTCTTAAAGCGAAAGTGTAAATGTCGGTTTTTAAAAAAAACAACACACATGCCTGATTATTTAAACTGTGCTGCCCTTGTAAAACAATTTACTGACAAAATTACATTTCAATAGAAAATTAGATTTTATTGGGAAATTAGCTATATTGTAAACACACAACACGCAATTGCTGGTAACCACGATACATACTATAAATATCTCTTATGTAATCTGTGCGATTACGGGATTTAATCTAGCACATAGTTTGGGAGTTAATTGTGCACCAGTTCTAAAGCTGTTACAGGCTAGTAGCTGGTATCAAGGGCCATGAATATGTTTCAATGGAACGCGGCCATTGAGTCCATCGTCTCAGGGTCGGCCCTTACTTTCTGTGCCATTTTAAGAGGGGGCGCGTTGTGGGGAAGGTAAAGGGTTAACGCTGACTCATATTTTTTTGTGTGTAAACATGTATTGGATTTTCATTTGCCAGTGGGTTACAGTTTGCAACCACCTCCAACACCCATCTTAATTTTAAATCTTTAATCGCGGGGTCGACTGGCTGAGATTTCACTCACGCCGGGAATACTGACCAATTTCCCAATTACGGGCAAAGGGACCGAAACTCCATGCAAAGTCGTGTTACTTGCAGACGTCCAACAAAAGGCAGAGAGATCTCAGACCAAATATTTAAAATAAACACTCGTATCTAATGGAATGTCACAATGCATTGCAACGTGTTTGCAGGCTTCCAGAGCCAAATTAAGACGGTTCGCGATAAATATATCGGGGACCGTGTGTGACCTTTTAGCTCAGACCCTGTCTTAGCTCAGTTAACGAGCGTCCGATGTCTTGCTTGCAAAATTGTGTCTGGGCATTGTTACGCCGGTGGTCAGAAGCGGAGAGAGTGGGGAGAATGGGTGGCAGAGGGGAGAGGGGTTTAGAGACGACTACAGAAGCGGTCACTCACCAAATGCCTCCTCAGACTGTTGGCTTCAGTTTCCCTGAGACAGCCTCCTGGATAAAAGGTATCGCCTCCGTTTAAATCCCAGTTCAACACGAGCGGGTCCTGTTCGCGTCTATTCCCGGCGATCTGTAAAGCTTCTTTCACCAGAAATTCCTGCCTTTGCCTCAGGAACTGCAGCTCGAGGAGGCCGGCGAGACTGGCCTCCAGACGCTCTTTATTTCTGCTTCGATCCAGGTTCACCGGGAGCGACAAACCCGAGAGCATCTCGCTATTCCGGGGTGTTATCGCCCGCCTCACTCGCCCTGAATGAAGCTTGCAGGAATGTATCAAACCCGCAGGATTTCCATGTGGCCCCGGTTTGATACTGTATCCCTAACCAATTGATACAGTGTGTGTGCATGTGTGCGTGTGAGTGTGTGTGTGTGTGTGTGTGTGTGTGTGTGTGTGTGTGTGTGTGTATGTGTGTGTGTGTGTGTGTGTGTGTATGTGTGTGTGTGTGTGTGTGTGTGTGTGTGTGTGTGTGTATATGTGTTACACTTTTTTTGGTCAATTTCATTAGGGGAAACTGACATGTAAGACGGGCTATGTCACTCAGCCGGTAATTAACATTACAAACCCCGCCCCTATCCCTTTCTCTCTCTCTCTGATTCGCCAGCCACTTTCTCTCATTACATCACCCTTCAAAAGCCTGGACTAACGTCCTTATATGAAGGCTATTTTTATTGCTGTATATTGTTAAACGTGTCTGCGAGTGATTATAACTTCCTTTCTCTCTGCCTCTTTCTCTCTCTCTCCCTCTACCTCGCCGCCCCCAATTCCTGCCCCAGTCTGCGCGACTTGCAATATTCCCCGGGATTTTATTCTTTCTTCGCATTGCTCTGAAATTAAGGATTGAATAACGGGAAGGGGAAGGCAGGGTGTATGTAGGGGAGGGGTTGGGTGCTGGCGTGGTGGGGAGCAGTCACGTTGCACTGGAACCTCATCTGAAACAGATGCGGTCGTTCCGAGGGAAAGGAAGCCGATTTGAAAGTGTTGGAGACGCCGGGCAGATCAGCGTTTAGCGGGAGAGAGAGAATAGCTCTTTGCCCGGTAGAGATAGGAATTGTTCCTTGGGTAGTCCAACCCTGGAAAAAAGAGGGCTCTAAAAGTCGGAAGCGACATTTTAAGAGTTCTGCAGGGAATTAAATGCGTAGAGAGGGGAGAAAAAATAGTTTAATCTCTTCGGTGTGTCTCGTGCAAGATTCTTTGCATTCCAGAGTAACTGCTTAGATATAATTCTATCGCAGCTCCATCAAAGCGTAGCGTAAAATGCAGCCGTTCCTCCTCTCTCACGGGTTCTCGCCGGGGTAACATCTTCCGTGCTCTCCTCGTATCGGACCAGAACGGGCTTCGCCGATCCTGACCCCGGCCGAACGAGCGCTGCGATGGCGGGCAGCGGTTCTGGTCTCCACCGAGACGGGTCGGAGTGCTCCCCCATGGCTTCCTGCAGTGTGAGGACTCGGCTGTCCGAGCTCTCCGATCCAAAGGTCGAATATGTCACCGTGTACTACCCTGAGATTCACTTTCTTGCAGGCGTTCGCAACAGAAGGAAGAAATCCAGTAGAAGCGATGAAGACCCACACACGAGCACTGAGAAGCGGATGAAGACAACCCGTGCAGATAATACCCACACAGAGAAATAAATAAATAATCCCGAGAATATGAGTTGTAGGGTCCATAGATTGTACAATCACGCAAACACGAGGAATTCTGCAGATGCTGGAAATTCAAGCAACACACCTCAAAGTTCTGACGAAGGGTCTCGGCCTGAAACGTCGACTGTCCTTCTTCCTGGGGCTGCTGCCTGGCCTGCTGCGGTCACCAGCAACTTTGATGTGTGTTGCTTGTAGAATCAGCTCAGAGCTGAGGTGAGTGAGGTTATCCATGCTGATTTAGGAGCCTGATGGTTGAGGGGTATTAACTTCTCCTGAACCCGCTGGTGTGGGATCTAAGGCTCCCGTACCTCCTTGTCACAGTGGCAGGTGGAGATATGTCTCTACCAAAGGAGGTGTAAGGTGTTCCTTCCCTCCGCTAGCCTGCAGGTCACCCTTGGGCAAGGTGTAGCATCTGCTTAGTCCCCTGATCGGGGTCATGTGAACCCATGGGAGCAGGTGGTGGATGGTCGTACGAGCAGCCGGTGCAGATCACAAGTCCTGGTTATGCAACCACTGACACCAGGCAGACAATCTCTGAAGAGTATTGATAATGGCCGGGGTCACCCGTCGTGTGAAGACACTGCCCAGAAGAAGGCGATGGCAAACCACTTCTGCAGAAAAATTTGCCGAGATCAATCATGGTGATGAGACCATGATTGCCCACGTCATATGACATGGCAAATGATGATGATGTCATATGACTCGGCACATAACAAATGAACGAACCTCCTCATCCATCACCTCTGTATTATCCATGGCTTCCTCAATCTCAAGCTTCAGGAATTCCCTCTCTAGTGAACATTTTGAGTTTACCTCTGGTAGATTTTCCTGGCTCCCCTTTGTTTGTACCCAATGCCAGACCTTGCTGGATCACATTCCCAAGACAAACCTTGGAATATCTTCCTACATCAAAGGTGCTATATAAATGTAACTTACTTACTTACTTATTGCCCGTGACACCGCTGGTGTTTCAGGCAGCAATGAAGGTCCTCCATCTCTGTCAGATTCAGGGCTTCCTTCATCGTGTCAGTAGCCTCCTCTCAGTTTTCACTCCTGTCAGTCATGCAAGTCCCAGGTGGAGACTCAGGAATACCGTCACACTCAGATGTAGAAAGATTCTTCGTTGCTGTTTCAATAACAGTTTTGTTTGACCAGTCAGGGCTGTTAGCCCTGAGCTGAACCTCCGAACCTGGAGGACCGGTGGACCACTCTTAGTCTGGCCTCTACCCTTTGACCCTGTTTGGCATGGGTGACCCTACCAAGAGCCAAAGCATAAAGCCCTGATTCCAGCCAACATAGCCCTCCAGGTCATTGAGGCACCCAAGCCTCCAGACCCTACGACAAGGATATGGTCCTCTTTGGAGAATATAAATGCAAATTGGTGTCTAAGCCCCACTCTAGAACCCTCTGCCCCAGACTTTGGGTGGCACACTGGCACAGCTGGAAGAGTCACTTTCTCACAGCTTCAGGACCCACGCTCAATCCTGATCTCAGGAACGTGCTGTCTGTGTGGAGTTTGCATGATAATGGACCACCTCCACCACCCAGGCCGTGCTGCTGCCATCAGGAAGCAGATACAGGAGCCTCAGGTCCCACACCACCAGGTTCAGGCACAGTTATTCCCCTTCAACCATCAGGCCCCTGAACCAGTGTGGATAACTTCACTCGCCCCAACTCTGAACTGATTCCACAACCTATGGACTCACTTTCAAGGACTCGACAACTCATGATCTCAGTATTATTTATTTATTTGCATGGTTAGTCTTCTTTGTGTGTGGGTTCTCATTTATTCTATGTTGTGCTGTGAATGCCTGAAGAAGACGACTCTTAAGTTTGCCTATGGTGACACATACATACTTTGACAGCAAATTTACTTTGAACTTCGAATGTTCTTGCTGTGACCAAGTGCACTTCCTCAGGGTGATCTGCTATCCTCCTACTTCCCAGAAGCGTAAGGGTTGGTAGGTTAACTGGTTGCTGCCTATGGTTCCTAGTGTGCGTGGTAGAAGTAGAATCTGGGAGTGTTTTTGTGAATGTGGGGGGAACAAAATGGGACTTTGTATGTGCCGAGTCATATGACGTCATCATTATGCTCCATGTTGTATGACATCATCATTATATGCTGTGCTGTAGGACATGGGCGATCATGGTCTTTCCATGACCGTGATTGTACTTGACAAAATTGTTTAAAGAAGTTGTTTGTCATTTGGTTCTTCTGGGCAAGACGGGTGACCCCGGCCATTATCAACTATTCAGGGATCGTCCGCTGGCTGCCAGTGGCCATATAACCAGGACTTGTGATCTGCACCAGCTGCTCGTACGACCATCCACCACCTGCCCCCGTGGCTTCAAGTGACCCTGATCAGGGGGGCTAAGCAGGTGCTACACCTTGTGCAAGGGTGACCAGCAGGCTGGCGTCTTGCCCAAGGGTGAGCTCCACCCCACCACCCAAAAACAGCGGACTAAATACCAGGATTATTGCAAATTAGTGTCTGATGCTTAGCATTAATTTGATGGGCTGAAGGGCCTGTTTGCATGCCAAATTACACAGCACTAAGGGAGCTGCTCTACATTGGAATATTCTTCCTTTCAGAGACTACAGCCGAGTCAGCTTCCCTGGAAGGACATTAAAGGTCCTGTCCTATCTTGAAGACAGGCAGGACTGACTCATGGAACGTTTATCCTTCAGCCCCAGGCACGCTGCCCTCGGGACAGTAGCTTGGGGGAAGGAGCCGATCACTCGCTCCTTGACAGGCTGTGGATTTGCGGAGAAGGATGCAAGGGTGTCTGTTCGCCTCGGACAGCTGCACGACAGTGGACTGACACACTGGGTCTCCGGTCTGATCCCAGGGACGCTCACAGGAGATGGGCTGGCAGGTCTTCAGTTCGGTGAAAGGTGCCTCCGGGCTGTCTACAGCCTGTTGGTCTCCTGGCACAGGGAGATATCAGCAGGGGAATGCGGCCGACTGGCGCATCCCAGGATGCAGAAATGCAGGCGGGGGAGGCACTGAAATTTGGTGGCGGGCACCCCACGGATTTGATGGGGGGTGGGGGAACCACTCTTTGGCCACCTGCTCCGTACAATGGTCAGGGAGGAGGTACAGGAGCCTGAAGATTCACACTCAATACTTTAGGCACAGCTTCTTCCCCTCTGCCATCAGATTTCTGAATGGTTCATGATCAACTGTCCATGAAACTATTTCAAGACTCAAGATTGTTTGCTGCCATTCTTCAGTACTCAAGGGTAATCGAGTGTAAGAAGAACAAACTGATTGCTCCTCGTTATTCCTCTTTTGCTCTTTCTATCCATCCATCCATCCATCCAGCTATAATTTTACAGTACTGTGCAAAAGTAATATATATACTGTAATTGAACAATAAAATTATGGATGGATGGATGGAAACGTATAATTACCACAATACTGTGCAAAAGTCTTAAGCATGTACACACACACACACAAACTCTCTCACACACACACACACACACACACACACACACACACACTCACACACACACACACACACACACTCTCACACACACACACACACACAAACTCACACACACACACACAAACACTCACACACAAACACACACTCACACACACAAACACAAATACACACACACACACACACACACAAACACACACACACACACATACACTCACACACAAACACAAACACACACACACACAAACACACACACACACAAACACAAACACACACACACACACACAAACACACACACTCACACACAAACATACACACAAATGACTTGTGCATGGTACTGTATTAATTTTATGTATTGCACTATGCTGCTGCCACAAAAAAAAACAAAATTTCATGACATGTGTGAGTGTTGATAAACCTGATTCTGATCTGGGACTCTATTGTGGACTGAGAGTGGGAAGGGGGCAGGAAGAGGGGAATCGTGGTTGGGAAAAGGGGAAGGGAGAGGGGAGGAAGTAGGAAGCACCAGAGAGACATTCTGTAATGATCAATAAACCAATTGTTTGGAATCAAATAAGCTGGCCTGGTGTCTCAGGGCTGAGTGTGTCTGCACTCGCGCCAACCCCCACCCTTGGCACTCCTTCTCTGCCACCTGTCCCACACCCCTCCTGCGACACTCTGCCCTCACCATTCCCAACATCTTTGCTCCCACCCGATTTACAAACCCGCTCTCCGCTCCACGTTGACAAATACAGTGCTGTGCAAAAGTCTTAGGCACCCTAGTGATATACATCTGCCTGAGACATTTGCACAGTACTATAAATAGTTTTTTTAAATCTATTTTTGTGCCTTGCACTGTACTGTTGTGGAACTACAAATTCCATGACATATGTCATTGGTAATAAACCTGATTCTGATTCTCAAGGTCAAGTTTTATTCTCACTCGACCATACAGTTAAATGAGACAGCGTTTGTCTAGGGCCAACGTACACAGCATGGAACATCCAGCGTAGATAGTTACGCCAGCAGAAAAACATGCAGTCTGAAGAAAATATACAGCCCAAGTCAGAGGGTGGTGAGAGTGTGGAACGAGTTGCCAGCACACGCGGTGCATGCGAGCTCGATTTCAACATTTAAGAGAAGTTTGAATAAGTACTTGGATGGGAGGGGTATGCAGGTTTATGGTGCAGGTGCTGGTTGATGGGAGTAGGCAGCTTAAATGGCTTAGCATGGACCAGACAGGCCGAAGGGCCTATCACTGTATTCTTCCGTGACTCCGTATCTCTCAGTGTCATGGCCGTAGATTGACGGTGCACGGATGGTTTCCTGGAGCCACGTTTCTGCAAGAACAAGCCGCAGCAGTTTCTCATCTTTTCTGGTTCTGATTCCTGTCACCACTGGACGTGGAGGTAAAGTGGGCAAGCCCCTCAGACAAAGGGAGGGCGGATAGCACTAGTAAAGATGTGGTAATGCAACCTAACGTCTCGGCCAACAGGCGCTGGGAACGTAAAGAGCTTGATCACTGTTTTATACTTTTGTCAGCCACTCGAAATGCCGGAGGAACTCAGCAGGTCAGGCAGCATCTATGGAGGGGTATAAACAGTCGACGTTTCAGGCCGAGGCCCTTCCTCAGGACTGGAAATAGGGAAGAAGCCAGAATAAGAACATGGGGGGGGGGCGACGGAAAAGAGGACAAACATCCTTGCCGGCATTTTGTGTGTGTTGCTCTGGATTTCCAGCATCTGCAGGATCTCTTGTGTTTACTCTTCCGAATTTTATTTATTTATTGAGTTCCGGTGCGGAACAGCCCTTTGAGCTGTGTGGCACAGCAGCCCCCCGATTAAACACTAGCCTGGTCACGGGACAATTTACCAATTAACCTACCGGCCGGTACGTCTGTGGACTGTGGGAGGAAACCGGAGCACCCGGAGGAAACCCACGCGGTCACGGGGAGACCGTACAGACGGCGCTGGGTCATTGGTACTCGTACCCGCTTGCCCGCAGTCTAGTTGAACCCGGGTCGCCGGTACTGTGAACCGTTGCGCTAGCCGCTGAGTTACCGCACCGCCCAGCGCCGGCCGGCAACTCCAGGTGCCAAACGGTGTCGGTCCATGAAAAAAGTTTAATCTTGAGACGAAAATGTCCCTCTGCGCTGGAAGACCGGCCAGACTGCGATTCCCAGCAGCGGTCGGAGCCGGTCTCGGCGCACGCTTCTGAGACCAGCCCGTAGTTCACTGACTCCCGTGTAAGACGGCTGCTCGGGACAGAGCTCGACAGGGGCCACTGCATCTCCCACCTGGAACTTCTTGGCACACGAACAGTCCGCAAGGAGTCGGATGATTGTCTCGCGGGAGGCCAGCGGGCGGCGGGATCGGATCCCCGGTGGGGAGGGCTCCTCCCAGCTTTTCCCCTGAACTTGCAGCGAGGCGCACAGGCATCGCAGGAAGTGGTGAGTAAACCGTTCACATTAATCTGTTCAAGGCTGCTGTAACGCAGAGTGTTCAATGAGCTCGAGTGCACACAGACAGTGGGATAATGCCGGAGGCACTGATTGCCTTTTGCCTGTGAGTGTGCATTTGTGTGTGTGTGTGTCTGTGTGTGTGTGTGTGTCTGTGTGAGAGTGTGTGAGTGTGTGTGTGCGTGTGAGTGTGTGTGTGTGTTTGTGTATGTGTGTGTGTCTGTGTGAGAGTGTGTGTGTGTGCGTGTGAGTGTGAGTGTGTGTGTGTGTCTGTGTGAGTGTGTGTGTGTGCGTGTGTGTGAGTGTGTATGTGTGTGTGTGTGTGTGTCTGTGTGAGTGTGTGTGTGTGTGAGTGTGTGTGTGTGCATGTGTGTGTGTGTGCGTGTGTGTGTCTGTGTGAGTGTGTGTGTGTCTGAGTGTGACTGTGTGAGTGTGTGTGTGTATGTATGTGTGTGTGTCTGTGTGAGTGTGTCTGTGTCTGTGTGTGCGTGTGTGTGTCTGTGTGAGTGTGAGTGTGCGTGTGTGTGTGTGTGTGTGTGTCTGAGTGTGAGTGTGCGTGTGTGTGTGTGTGTGTGTGTCTGAGTGTGACTGTGTGTGTGTGTACGTGTGTTCATGTTGGGTGCACCTCCGCTACACATGTGTGACTTTCTCTGTGATTCGGAGCGTGAAATTGACCTTCAGCATTAGCATGAAATGTTGTTGCGGCCAGCTGCCGGCCTGTGTTACACCTCTCCTGATGTTATTCCCATTGAATTTACAGCTGCCTCTTTCGCATCGATCGTACAATGGAGCGATACAGCCTTTGTCTCCACCCGTCCATGCTGGCTAAGATCCCTGTTTAACCCCATTTGCCTGCTGTTGGCCTATAAACCACTAAACCTTTCCTATCCATTTACCTCCAAATGTCTTGTCATTATACCTGCCTTCTTTCTTTCTTTATCTATGTATCTCTCTATCTATCTCTATCTCTCTATCTATATCTATCTCTCTCTCTATTTCTCTCTATTTATTTCTATCTATATCTATCTATATCTATCTCTCTATCTTTCTCTATTTCTATCTCTATCTATCTATACCTATCTCTCTCTCTCTCACTCTCTCTCTCTCTGAAGTTCACAGGGTTAGCCTGTGCCACCAAATAGTCATAGTCATAATTTATTGATCCCGGGGGAAATTGGTTTTCATTACAGTTGCACCATAAATAATAAATAGTAATAGAACCATAAGTAGTTAAATAGTAATATGTAAATTATGCCAGGAAATTATGAAATAAGTCCAGGACCAGCCTGTTGGCTCAGGGTGTCTGACCCTCCAAGGGAGGAGTTGTGAAGTTTGATGGCCACAGGCAGGAATGACTTCCTATGACGCTCTGTGTTGCATCTCGGTGGAATGAGTCTCTGGCTGAATGTACTCCTGTGCCCACCCAGTACATTATGTAGTGGATGGGAGACATTGTCCAAGATGGCATGCAACTTGGACAGCATCCTCTTTTCAGACACCACCGTCAGAGAGTCCAGTTCCATCCCCACAATATCACTGGCCTTACGAATGAGTTTGTTGATTCTGTTGGTGTCTGCCACCCTCAGCCTGCTGCCCCAGCACACAACAGCAAACATGATAGCACTGGCCACCACAGGCTTGTAGAACATCTTCAGCATCATCCGGCAGATGTTAAAGAACCTCAGTCCCCTCAGGAAATAGAGACGGCTCTGACCCTTCTTGTAGACAACCTCAGTGTTCTTTGACCAGTCCAGTTTATTGTCAATTCGTATCCCCAGGTATTTGTAATCCTCCACCATGTCCACACTGACCCCCTGGATGGAAACGGGGGTCACCGATATGCCAAATGGTGAAGAACTCAGCAGCTCTTGCCCTATTCCTTCTCTCCCTCTCTGTGAAATGGCTCTTCAATCTATAGATTAGAGTTTCCCAACCTTTCCTTATGGCACAGACCCCTACCATTAACTGAGGTGTTACTCCCATTGAACTTACGGCTGCCTCTGTTGCATTAATCGTACAACAGAGCAATATAGCACAGAAACAGGCCCCTTGTCTCAACCCGTCCATGTTGGCTAATATCCCTATTTAACCCCATTTGCCTGCTGTTGGCCCATATCCCACTAAATCTTTCTTATCCATGTACCTGTCCAAATGTCTTTTTCATTACAACTGCCTTCTTTCTTTATCTCTCTCTCTCTCTCTCTCTCTATCTATCTTTCTATCTATCTATCTATCTACCTATGTGTAACTAGGGGCCGTGCACAATCCTGATTTGATGGAGGTGGCCGTGACAGTACAGAGGAACACCTGGAGTAACTTCTGAAATGCCCGCTTCACTGCCGCTGCTACTGTGCGATCGAGAATCTCCGGCGGGGAAGGCCCCAGATCCTCGGCTTTGCCTATTGCCTATTGCCGGGGCCGGGGTCGAAGCGCTCGGCAGAGATGGTGCTCGGTGCTCGGTGTCGGAGAGCTGGTCGGAGGCTCGGAGTCGGACTGTGGTCGGATGCTTCCAGGATGCTGCATCGGCAAGTTGTCAGCACTGGAGGTTCACTGTCTGCGTGAGATGATGGGACTTTCGACAGACTCTGCGACTTTTACTGTGTCATGGTCTGTTCTTATCAAATTACAGTATTGCTTTGCACTGTTGTAACTATATGTTGTAATTATGTGGTTTTTGTCAGTTTTTAAGTCAGTTTGTCATGTGTTTTCATGATATCATTCTGGAAAAACATTTTTATCATTTCTTAATGCATGCATTACTAAATGACAATAAAAGGGGACTGTGTGTCCTCATAATCATAATAATAATAATCTACTTATTTATTGAGATACCACACAAAATAAGCCATTAATAAGGTTGGTGCTGGATTCCAAGAGGGGGAATCCTATGGGGCCGGTTCTGCTCACTGCTCCATGACATTGGCTCCACACTTCACTGTACTGAGGCCGAGGCTGGGGTTCGTATCTGTGAGCTCTGCGACGTTTTGCCCTGCGGTACGATAAGCCGAGGCCGCTGAGGATGCTTTGCGCCTACGGACTCACTTTCGTTCTGAATGCTGCTTGCCTTTACTGTTTGCACAATTTGTGTTTTTTTTCCTCCCTCTCTCTCTGTGCATTGGTTGTTTGCTGGATTTTTGTTAATGGCATCTTTTAGGTTCAAAGTATCTATGCAGTACACAACCCTGAGATTTGTCTTCCCCACAGACAGCCATGAAACAAAGAAACCATACAAAGAAAAACGTTAAACCTACCCCTCCATGCACAAAAGGAATCATGCTGATGGCAAAAAAAATAAACAAAAGACACAGAAAATAAAAACACAAGATCGAAAGCATCCAGTTATAAAAGTTCAGCTCAGTTCATTATCTGCAGGCTGCCCCGATTCAAAATTGCCCAAAATAGCAACTAAAAATGGAGCCAGAAACCAGAAGCACATTGTAATGTGAACTACAGAGACCAATTCACAAGCTACAGACCCGGAACTTCCACACAGCGTTGAGGGAGAGAGAGAGGGGGACCATTCGAATGCAGGAACCTTCCTCCGGGAGCAGTGAGTGAGAAGGAGAGGGAGACTGTCGCACGCAGACACCTTTCTCCGGCGACAGCGAGCAACAGGCTGGTAGATCCGCTCACTTCTCGATGGCTACAGTCTTCCTCGGTACTTTAACCAGTGAGAAATGGAGACGATCACGGTCTCCGGGCTTCTTGGCCTCTGGGCCGCATCCTTCGCTTGAAGCTTCACGGAACCCTCTCGGAGGCAGCGGAGCACCAGACCGGGCTCAATCAGCCCAAAGACACGCCACCAAAACCTGGACCACAGGCTCCACCAGTGGCAGAACCATGTTTGAGAAAAAAAAGTTTTTAAAGAAGCCAGCATCCATCATTAAAGACCTTCGGCATCCAGAACAAGCCCTCAGCACGTTACTACCATCGGGGAGGAGGTACAGGAGACTGAAGGCACACACTCAACATTTTAGGAACAGCTTCTTCCCCTCCACCATCTGAACAGACTTTGAACCCATGAACACTACCTCACTATTTCTCTTTTGCACACGTAACTTCTAGTAACTTTATGTCTTGCACTGAAATGCAGCCACGAGATAACAGATTTCACCACATCGGTCAATGATAAAAATGTTTGATTCCGACTCAAACCGCCTATTGTTTGTTCATCATCATCAGCATTATGTGCTGTGTCTACGGCGTGGTGAACATCGTTTTCCATCTGCCCCATCAACTCTTCAGAACTTTTGCCTGTCCATTCCTTGATGTGACTCATGAACATCGTGTGCTGTTGACCGTGACCTTTTCTTCTGTCAACTTTTTCCGTCTCCGCAAGATTTTCGAGCTTTGCTTTCCTCAGTACGTGTCCCAGAAATTCCAGCTGCCGTTTCCTGATCCATGATATCGATGTTCTTTTTTAGTGAAATTGAAACCTGCAAATGCTGGATATCTGACATACGGTACTGTCCAAAAGTCATAGGCACATTTATATAGCCCAGACTCTTGCACAATACTGTAGTAATGTTATGTATTGCACTGAACTGCTGCTTGAAAAAAAACACAAATTTCATGACAGATGTGAGTGATGATAAGCCTTATTCTGATCTGGGTCTCTATCGTGGACTGAGAATGGGAAGGGGGCAGGGAGGGAATCATGGTTGGGAAGGGAGAGGGGAGGGAGCAGGAAGCACCAGAGAGACATTCTATAATGATCAATAAACCAATTGTTTGGAATTGAATGGCCTTGCCTGGTGTCTCAGGGCTGGGTGTGTCTGCACCTGTGCCAACTCCCCCCACCCCTGGCACTCCTCCTCTGCTACCTGTCCCACAGCCCTCCTGCAACGCTCCACCCTCGCCATTCCCAACGTTGTTTGCTCCCACCAGATTTACAAACTCACTCTCCAATCCACATTGACAAATACAGTACTGTGCAAAAGTCTTAGGCACCCTAGCGATATATGTATGTATATGTGTGTGTGTATATATATATATACATACACACACACATGTAAATATAGCTAGTGTGCCTAACAGTCTTGCACAATACTGTAGGTACAACGTAGAAACAGAACTTTGTCCTTGCCAACCAAATTGTCCACCTGAATTAGTCCTATTGTCCCATATCACTCTAAAGCTTTCCCATCCAATGTACCTATTCAAATGTCTTCTAGATGTTTTCATAGTGCCCATCTCTACTATTTCCTCTGGCAGTTCGTTCTGCCCGTGCACTACCCTCTGCGTGAAAAAGCTGTGCCTGAGGTCCCCTTTTAAACCTTTGCCCTCTCACCTCAGATTGACTTTCTGCCCTCATGTTTTGGAGTTCTCGGCCCTACGTCTCCACCCAGCTTATCCATGCCCCTCGTGAGTTTTTACCCCTCTGTGAGGTCACCCCCTCAGCCCCCCCACTTCAGAGAACACAGCCCAAGCCCATCCAGTCTCTCTGTAGAACTCAAACTCTCCTCTGCTGGTTACATCCTTGTAAATATTATTGCATCTTCTGCAGTTTAATGACATCTTTCCTGTAGCTGGGTAACCAGAGCCCCAAAGCTTCATTTGATATGAAACACAGAGCAGGAGCCGACCGTTTGCCCGCGACAGAGTGACAAACTGGCTAAACTAGCACTTATAAACAGGAGAAAGCCTGCAGATGTTGGAAATCCAAAGCTACATATACAGAATGCTCGAGGAACTCAGCAGGCCAGGCAGCATCTACGGAAATGAGTAGATAGCAGACATTTCAGGCCAAGACCCTTCTTCAGGAGTCGGAAAGAAGGGGGGAGACACCAGAATAAAAAGGTGGGGGGAGGGGAAGGAGGTTAGCTGGAAGGTGAAAGGTGAAGCCAGGTGGGTGGGAAAGGTCAAGGGCTGGAGAGGAAGGAATCTGATAGGAGAGGAGAGTGGATTGCAGGAGAAAGGGAAGGAGGAGGGGATACAGGGGGAGGTGATAGGTAGCTGAGAAGAGGGAAGAGTCTGGAGTGGGGAACAGAACAGGGGCGGGGAGGGAATTTTTTTACTGGAAGGTGAAATCAGCGGCCGCTCCGAAATGATATTGTATGTGTTAACTAGGGGGCCGTGCACAATCCTGATTTGATGGAGATGGACATGAGAAGCACAGAGGAACATCTGGAGTAACTTCTGAAATGCCTGCTTCGCTGCCGCTGCTACTGTGTGATCGAGAATCTCCGGAGAAAAAGGCCCCAGATCCTCGGCTTTGCTTATTGCCTGTTGCCGGGGCCGGGGTCGAAGCGCTCGGCAGAGACGGTGCTCGGTGCTCGGTGTCGGAGAGCTGGTCGGAGGCTGGGAGTTTTCGGATGGACTCGGACTCGGACTGTGGTCGGGTGCTTCCAGGATGCTGCACCGGCAAGTTGGCGGCGCTGGAAGCTCATGGCAGGGAGAGTTTTTTTCTTCCTTCTACCGTCTGCGGGAGATGATGGGACTTCTGAGAGACTTTGAGACTTTTTTTTACCGTGCCCATGGTCTGTTCTTCATCAAATTACGGTACTGCTTTGCACTGTTGTAACTATATGTTATAATTATATGGTTTTTGTCAGTTTTTTAGTCTTGGTTTGTCTTGTGTTTCTGTGATATCATTCTGGAGGAACATTGTATCATTTCTTAATGCATGCATTACTAAATGACAATAAAAGAGGACTGTGTGTCCTCATAATCCAATCTAATCTAACATTCATGCCATCAGGTTGGAGGCTACCCAGACAGAATATGAGATGTCACTCCTCCACCCTGAGGGTGGCCTCATCGTGGCACAAGTGGATGCCATGGACCGACACGTCGGAATGGGAATGGGAATTAAAACATCCGGCCACTGGGAGCTCTGCTTTTGGTGGACGGAGTGGAGGCACTCGACAGAGGGGACCCAACGGAAGGCGGGCCTCAGCAATGTCGAGGAGGCTGCACCAAGAGCATCGGATGCAGGAGACGAGTCTGACAGAGTCCGTACTTTTTGCATGAGAAAACAATACCCATATCCTTCCGCCAATACAATGCTCACATCCTCCCCCTTGTGGACACAATGTCATTACGCCTCCCATTCACTGTATACAGACATACTGTATATGCTTATCGAAGACCCCCTTGAATCCCTCTAACAGATTCGCCTCCAATGGCAACACATTACATTTAATGGACAGTTTGTGCTGTACTCTGCAATATTTAATTTATGCACTTTACTTTGCTTATTTATCTGTAAATCATTTGTAGATTTAACTCTTACTTTCCTAAGATATTGTGTGTTATGTGTACTTGGGAGTCCTTGTGCAGAATTCCCTAAAAGTTAGTTTACAGGTTGAGTCAGTGGTGAGGAAGGCAGATTCAAAGTTAGCATTCATTTCGAGAGGACTAGAATGTAAGAGCAAAGATGTAATGTTGAGACTTTATAAAGCACTAGTGAGGCCTCACTTGGAGTATTGTGAACAGTTTTGGGCCCCTTATCTTAGAAAGGATGTGCTGAAACTGGAGAGGGTTCAAAGGAGGTTCACGAAAATGATTCTGGCATTGAACAGCTTCTCATAAGAGAACCATGTGATGGCTCCGGGCCTGTATTCACTGGAATTTAGTAGAATGAGGGGTGACCTCACTGAAACCTATCGAAAGGCCTAGATAGGGTGGATGTGGAGAGGATGCTCCTATGGTGGGGGAGTCTAAGACCAGAGGACACAGCCTCAGAAAAGAGGGGTGTCCTTTTAGTACGGAGATGAGGAGAAATTTCTTTAGCTAGAGAGTGGTGAATCTGTGGAATTCATTGTCATGGACAGCTGTGGAGCCCAAGTCTTTATACATATTTAAGGAAGAGACTGATCGGTTATTGGTTAGTCAGGACATGAAGGGATACGGGGAGAAGGCAGGAGATTGGGGCTGAGAGGGAAAATGGATCAGCCCTGATGAAATAGCAGAGCAGACTCAAACGGCCGAATGGCCTAATTCTGCTCCTATATCTTATGGTCTTCTCTGGTCAGGAGAAACGTTGTTTTGTTTGGCGGTATACATGTATCTAGTTAAATGACAGCGAACTTGACTTGACCCAGCACTCTCCGTGTAATAAAATATTCGCCCCACGCACCTCCTTTGAACTTACCCCCCTCTCGCTCGGAATGCGCGTCTCCCGTTCATTTCAACAACTCCCGCGGACGGAATACACCTCGGGAGCCAAAGGCGATACCCCGGCAGGAGGTCTGGAGTTTTTCTCCCTCCCTCCCTCGCAACCCCTCCGTCCAGGACACCTTAGCAAAGCGATCTCCGAGCAAGCAGCCGCCGGGACCGGCGGCCAGAAACCACCCCGCCCCGCGGCTATTTCCAGAGAGCCGGACCGGCTTTTGGAGACCAGCCGTGAGGGAATAGAGGACTTTCCGCTGCTGCCAGGAATGCTGGGATAGGTGAGACTCCATTGTGTCTCCTCTGTCTCCGGGTAGAACTTGCAAAGACGGGGACCGGCGCAGGGTTGAGGGGGCAAATCTGACCCAGTGGCGCTTGAACATAAGAGATTTTCACAAGACGTGGAAGCATTTCTAAGTTCCGTACCCACTGTCACTGCGTTTTACTGTCGTCTCCCTGCTGTGACAATTTGAGCATATTTTTTTTAAAAAGCTGCAGATACTGGAAACCAGAGACAAAAGAACAGAAAATATTGGATAAAAGCCTGAGCTGGTCAGGCAGCTTCTACGGAAACAGAATCTTCAGGAAAGAAATCTAATATTGTTGAAAAATTAACATCTGTGGGAAAAAATCCAATGACCCATCATCACAAGTAGATCGGGTGGTGAAGTAACTATTTTTTTACATTGGCCTACAGGATTTGGGGGGTTATGTTGAAGTTGCGTAAGACAGTAATGAAGTCTAATTTGGAGTTGGGTGGTGGTGGTGAAGATGCCACCCCCGATCAGGGTATCGTGAAGCCATGGGAGCAGGTGGTGGATAGTTGGATGAGCAGCCGGTGCAGGTCACAAGTCCTGGTTATGTGAGCACCGACACCAGGCAGACAATCTCTGAAGAGTATTGATAATGGCTGGGGTCACCCGTCTTGTAAAGACACCGCCCAGTAGAAGGCAATGGCAAACCACTTCTGTCAACAAAATTTGCCAAGAATAATCATGGTCATGGAAAGACCATGATCACCCACGTCATTTGACATGACTCATAATGAGAAAATAAAATGCCCGTCAAAATGATCTGTGCTGCAATTGTGTGTGTCACCTCAAGCAGATCTTAACCACCACCCTTTGTGTGAAAAACGTTTCCCCTCAGTTCTCCCCTCCCAACCTAAACCTGTGCTTTCTGGTTCCGAATCCTCGACCCCAGCAAAAGGCTGCAGCTATCCAACCAGTCCTGATTCAATGTTTTGACCCCAAATGTTGACAGTTACTTTCTCTCTACGGATCTGCGTTTCCTTGGCGTATTATTTGTGCTGCAGATTCCGGCTTCTGCAGTGCCCTGATTCTCCGCTCTATGTTCCCTATCTCTACCCCTCGTAATTGTATAAACCTCCTGGAGCACGGAGGTCAGGAGGCAAACGCAAGACCACGATCAGTTCACCAATGCTGAGGAAGATTGAAATCACTGAGGGCGAGTGAGTGCTCAGCGCCATCTACCAGCCTCTCGCTCGCTACTCCCAAAGAAAGGTTCTTGCATTCAAATGACCTCGCTCTCTCTCTCTCTCCCTCGATGTTGTCAGCGGATGCTTTAATCGAAGCGGATTGTTTACGGTTAAATGACAATAAACTTACTTTCAATTCCCTCCGCTGCCTGTAAGGAGTTTGTACGTTCTCCCCCTGTGACTGTGAGGGTTTCCTCCGGGTGCTCTGGTTTCCTTTCTTATTAATCTTTTTATTGATTTAAAAAGAGCATGTATACAAACAGTGTTGGCGCGTGGCCAAGTGGTTAAGGCGTTCGTCTAGTGATCTGAAGGTCGCTAGTTCCAGCCTTGGCTGAGGCAGTGTGTTGTGTCCTTGAGCAACGCACTTAATCACACATCGCTCTGCGACGACACTGGTGCCAAGCTGTATGGGTCCTAATGCCCTTCCCTTGGACAACATCGGTGTCGTGGAGAGGGGAGACTTGCAGCATGGGCAACTGCCGGTCTTCCATACAACCTTGCCCAGGTCTGGGTGTTAGCCTCATGAGACTAACGAATGCTTATGATGATATACAAACAAGAGGCGAATTAACTCAAATATATATATATCAATAGCAATGCAAACAGAAAGTGAAATAGACATTATCAAAATCATACATAGTATTAGGCTAATATGTAGTATATAATAAAGAAGAAGATAGCTAATTCTCCTCTTATCAATTCATAGAGAGAGAGAAAAAACTTTAATCTGTTTAAATTAGAAGGGAAAAAAAGCCCCCACTACACTACATGAAAAAAGGGGGAAAGAAGGGGACTAGGCAGTCCATTCTGAGGATACGACCAAAAGAAAAGGAAAGACTTTCTGAACAAATCTAAAACTTCGAAAAAAAAAGTAATTGGAAGAGTAATAAATCAAATGGGTGCTCTGGTTTCCTCCCACAGTCCAAAGACATACCAGTTGGTAGGTTAATTGGTCATTGTAAATTGTCTGGTGATCAGGCTGGGGTTAAATCGGGGGGTGCTGGTCAGTGCGGCTTAAAGGGTTGGAAGGGCCTATTCCACATTCTATCTCAATAAATCAATAACACACGACAAAGCTGACTAAGTTTACAACTCCTTGCAGCTCAAAACATTCCGGTCAAGATGGCGCCTGCGTACAATGCTCCTTTGGTCAACATCTTCTGGATGGATCACGGAACCATCTTTTTTTCACTTCTTTTGTGCTTTTTATATTTGTTTCTCATCTTGGATGTGATCCCGGAACTGCTGGAGCCTGTGTTTTTGCTGTCCGGAGATCGCTTGGGTGTTCCAGCGCCCTGCCGTCTCCAAGAGGACTCGGGGAAGCAGGGACAGCGGGCGTGAACCTCGGAGCGGGCGGGCTGCAAACCGATGCTTGGCTCCATTTCGCCGATTAAAGCTCCCATTGTTCCCCAACTAAAGCGACGCGGGAGATTAGAGCATCGATGTGAGAGCGGAGGGTGAGCGCCGGCTGCCTGTCTTTCGATCGCTCAGCTACACTACCAGAGACTGGAGAGCCTGCCGCTATGGAGAGTGCTGCCCAGGTTTTTTCTGCGTTTGGGCTGTGGACTTGGACTATAGAATCTTTTTTTACAGTCTTATTGTTTTTGTATACTCTGTGCTTTCTCACCCAACCCTCTCAGGTTTTTTTTCCCCTGCGGGGAGGGAGATTTGTGGATCAACGTATCTGATCTATTTTGCTCGTTTTTTTGTGTGGGAGGAGGAATTTGAGGGTCAATGATCCGTTTTGCTCGTTATTTTTCTGTGCGGGAGGTGGGATTTAGGGTTGTCTTTCTTTTTTTTCTCCTTGGTTTCGTAGCTACGGAGAAATGAAGAATTTCAGACGTGTATACTATTATTATAAATGAACCTTTGAATTAGTTTTAATCCTGTGCAGTGGCCTAACGCAATCTGAGGATCTCCTGCTGTTTCTTACATTGTTATTGGAGAATTAATGCCAAGAAGGACTGTCCCATCGCATCAGGTTACTGATCCTGACGAAGCATCTGAAACTTTAACCTTGTCTTCGTTTCACTCGTGTTATCCGATCCTTTGAGCGTCGCCGACACGTTTTTTCTTACTGGAGCTGATTTGTTCCTGTAGCTCGCCTGACCTCTTGTGGCCGGACTCGGAACTGCGTGATCAATGCTGGATTCGCAACGCAGAGGGGGGAGACCAACTCACGCCAAAGTTCAAGCTAAATTTATTATCAAAGTACATATACAGGCATCCGTTAGTCTCGTGAGACCATGGATTTGCGCCTTGTAAGGTTTCCAGGGCGAAGGCCTGGCCAAGGTTGTATGGAAGACCAGCAGTTGCCCGTGCTGCAAGTCTCCCCTCTCCACGACACCGATGTTGTCCAAGGGAAGGGCATTAGGACCCATACAGCTTGGCACCGGTGTCATCGCAGAGCAATGTGTGGTTAAGAGCCTTGCTCAAGGACACAACAGGCTGCCTCAGCCACGGTTCGAACTCACAACCTTCAGATCACTAGACGGACGCCTTAACCATTTGGCCACGCGCCAACACATAGATGTCACCAAATACAACCCTGAGATTTGTTTTGTTGCAAACATACTCAGTAAATCCAAGCAACACACACTCGCAATGCTGGAGGAACTCAGCAGGTCAGGCAGCACCTACGGACAAATGTACGGTCGATGTTTCAAGCCAAGACCCTTTGGCAGGACCTGGAGGGAAAAAAAAAGCTGAGGAGTAGACTTAAAAGTGGGGAGAGGGAAAAGAGAAACACCAGGTGATCGGTGAAACCTGAAGGGGGAGGGATGAAGTAAAGAGACAGGAGGCCATAGAGGAAAGAAAAAGTGGGGGAGAGCACCAGAGGGGGGGATTGATGGGTGAGCAAGGAGATAAGGTCAAAGGCGAAAAGGGGATGGGGAATGGTGTGGTGGGGCATTATAGGAGGTTCGAGAAATCAATGTTCATGCCATCAGGTTGGAGGCTACCCAGACGGAATATAAGGTGTTGTTCCTCCAACCTGAGTGTGGCCTCATCACGACAATGGAGGAGGCCATGGATGGACATATCGGAATGGGGATGGGAAGTGGAATGAAAATGGGTGGCTACTGGGAGATCCCGCTGGTTCTGGCGGTGCTTGGCGAAGCGGTCTCCTAATCTACGTCAGGGGTCACCGATATACAGGAGGCCACACCGGGAGCACCGTATGTGACCCCAACAGACTCACAGGTGAAGTGTTGCCTCACCTGGAAGGACTGGTTGGGGCCCTGAATGGCAGTGAGTGAGGAGGTGTAGGGGCAGGTGTAGTACTTGTCCTGCTTGCAAAGGTAAGTGCCAGGAGGGAGATCAGTGGGGAGGGAGGAATGGACAAGGGAGTCGCGTCAAAAGCGAGCCCTGCGGAAAGTGGAGAGGAGGGAAAGATGTGCTTGGTGGTGGGATCCTGCAGGAGATGGTATAGCAGTCGAGGCATTGAGTTCAAAAGTCAAGAGGTTATGTTGCAAATTTATAAAATTCTGTTCAGCCGCAGCTGGAGTATTGCATACAGTTCTGGTCACCTCACTACAGGAAGGATGTTGAGGCTTTGGAGAGGGTGCAGAAGAGGTTTATCAGGATGCTGCCTGGTTTAGAGGGCATGTGCTATCACGACAATTTGTGTTGTTTTCTCCGGAACAGCGGAGGCCGAAGGGAGATCTGATAGAGGTTTATAAGATTATGAGAGGCATAGACAGAGTGGGTGAAATGTCTGACACCAGGGGGCATGCATTGAAGGTGACAGGGGGGAGGTTCAAGGGGGATGTGAGGGGTAAGTTATTTACTCAGAGAGAGGGGGATGTCTGGAATGTGCTGCCTGGTGTGGTGATAGAGACAAATACATTAGAGGCTTTTTAGAGATGTTTGGATAGGCACGTGGATGTGAGGAAGATGGAGGGATATGGACA
Source organism: Mobula birostris (assembly GCF_030028105.1). NCBI lineage: Eukaryota > Metazoa > Chordata > Chondrichthyes > Myliobatiformes > Myliobatidae > Mobula > Mobula birostris. Next base: position 7,649,285 of record NC_092379.1, on the reverse strand, counting down.
TGGTGTAGGCGGGGGGGGGATTTGTTTTGGGGGGCTTCACTGCAAAATATTTGGTGAGCTAAAGTGGACTGCATTCCCAAATCTTTTTTCTTCCATGGTTACGATGTCTAACACTAGAGGGCATTGATACAGCACAGAACAGGCCCTTCTGCCCATCCCAGCAATCCCCCGATTTAATCCTAGCCCAATCACGGGGCAATTCACAATGTTCAATTAACCTACCAAATGGTTTGTCTTTGGACTGTGGGAGAAAACCAGAACGTACAATCATCACAGCGATATTTGATTCTGCGCTACAAATCGATAACAAATCGATAGTAAATATTAAAGATTTACATTATAAATCGTAAATAGAAAATAGGAAAATGGAAAGTAAGGTAGTGCAAAAAAAACCGAGAGGCAGGTCCGGATATTTGGAGGGTACGGTCCAGATCCAGGTCAGGATCCGTTCAGCAGTCTTATCACAGTTGGAAAGAAGCTGTTCCCAAATCTGGCTGTACGAGTCTTCAAGCTCCTGAGCCTTCTCCCGGAGGGAAGAGGGACAAAAAGTGTGTTGGCTGGGTGGGTCGTGTCCTTGATTATCCTGGCAGAACTGCTCCGACAGCGTGCGGTGTAAAGTGAGTCCAAGGACGGAAGATTGGTTTGTGTGATGTGCTGCGCCGTGTTCACGATCTTCTGCAGCTTCTTCTGGTCTTGGACAGGACAACTTCCATACCAGGTTGTGATGCATCCCAGAAGAATGCTTTCTACGGTGCATCTATAAAAATTAGTGAGGGGACAGGCCAAATTTCTTTAGCTTCCTCAGGAAGTAAAGGCGCTGGTGGGCCTTCTTATGTATCGGAGTCTCCTGCCTGATGGTAGAAAGTCAAAGAGGATGCTGGATGGATGGGTGGGATCCTTGATAATACTAAGGGCCCTGCGTACGCAACGCTCCTGATAAATGTCCCCGACGGATGGTAGGGAGACCCCTGTGATCCTCTCAGCTGTTCTCACCGTCCTTTGTAGGGACTTCCGGTCCAATGCTTGGCCGCTCCCAGACCGGATGGAGATGCAACTCAGCAGATGGTGCTCCTGTAAAACACAGTTAAGATGCGGGGAGACTTGCTTGCCTCAGTCTTCTTAGGAAGTGGAGTTCAGGGTTACTAGTGCAGTAGAACGTTGTGCCAACCACTACGCAGTCACGCCGCCCACAAATTTAAGATGGGGGAGGGGGCGTAAATTCAGAGGAGCTGTGCATGGCAAGTTATCCTTGTCTTCTGCACGGGGAGAGCGGTGGGTGCCTGCAATGAGGTGCCCGGGCAGGGGTGGTGGCAGACACGACAGAGATATTTAAGAGGGTCTTGGATAGGCACATGGGTGTGCAGAGAACGGAGGGATTAGTTCAGTTAGGCATTTAATTACTAGTTTAATTAGCTTGGCATGACATTGTGGGCCAAAGGGCCCATTCCTATACTCTATTGTTCTGAATTACATGTACCCAGGGAGCAGGTTTGGAATTTTATATAGTACTGTGCAGAGATCGGAGGATATATATACTCACACACATATAAGTAACGGCCTTTGCCCCAACTGCCTAGGGTGAATAGCCGTCGACCCCGCCAAACAGTGCAAATGCTTTGGTGCGGGTACGGTGTGAGGCGCCCAATATCAGCCACGACACAGATATCAAACAAAATGCCAAGTGCGAGTGCAGAATTATACTTTACAGCAATTTTTGGTGATGGGTTGGTAGCAACAACTGAAAGAAAAGGCGCCGCATAAGTAACTTATCAGTCTTGTTCACATAATATTTTAATACGTTGGAGCTCACGCCTCCGATTCCATCCCCAACGTCCTTCCGAGACTCCGGCCACCCTCCGATCCCCCGAGGACCAGTATCCGCCGCCCGGGAACCGCGGTCCATTCCCCGCACGTCCCTCCTCTCCGCACGCCTCCCGAAAAAGCCCGCGCTCCTCAACTCAGCACACACATACAAGATAACAGAACATGACTTCCATTGGCTAACAAATGAATA